>NC_089792.1:18020882-18044089 GCF_040412425.1 Macrobrachium rosenbergii
ATAAAAGTAGTTGGAACCGAAGTACTACGTACCTGAGGTTTTTTCCTGAGCAGGCGACTAGGGCCCAGCATACCAAATTCAGGCAAATTCCTCCCTCAGGTGCCTAATGACAATAATAAGGTGGCTAAACGGATCAGAACTGAAATAGGCATAACCGGAATTGATAAGAACAATTGTTAAGCCAAATCTAGAGAGACACTTTCTCTACATCTGAAAATGACATCAACAGTGTTACATTGTTCATGGAAAGGCAGAAACTGCAGCATTCTTTATCTTTAAACACAAAAATATGATCACTTACGGCGTGAGAATCTAGCTAATCCCCGGCATTTAGCTTTTGCTGGGTCACTAATGATTCTAGAATAAGATGGTGCTATGATAAACTGAAATTTAAGAAATCCGTGGCTTTTGTTTCCATTGTTACTGCGGACCTCTTAGGACTGAAGGGAACGGTAGCTGACACATGGGATAGGTGTCAATTTAAAGGGTGTCAAACTTCTAACATCGTCAATAGTTTTATTAGACCTGACAATAAAAGAAACAAGGATAACGTAGGAATCATAATATCAAGACTTACAGAGCCTTAGACAGCTAACGAGATTCCGTATGACTGGGACTTCAGTCACTGTACAGGTTCAAAGAAATCAATGCTTGATAACTACATTTCTTCCCAGCAGCGATAGAAGTCAATATCCATGCTGGGGAGTTTAAGTTCAGCAACAGCTGTCATTAATAGGACCAAGAAGGGACTCTAGAATTTTTAAGAGACGCATTACAGGGAGGTCCAGAGTGAAATAGTCACTTTGCAAAAAAGGATGAAAGAAGTTCACGCTCTACAATCAACGGCAAAGGCAGTGTACCAGCCCTGCCTAGTATGCCTCCTGCATAGTTAAGATTTTACTAATACCACTACTTAAAGTTAACGGATTCTCTGAGGATGCTAAACGACCATTCATAGAGTTCGTACAACATTAGCACCTTTCATCTGACAGCTCAGGGCATGAACATTTCTATGAACTGCACGGGCACAATAGGAAACATGTTGCAAAAATTGAATTGGTACGTAATAACATGTCTAATCGTTGCTGGAGTTCAGATTGCTCATAGACAAAGAGTTGCCGATGTTACCTGAAAGTGCAACAGGGCACAGTGATTGGTTGTATTAGTGATAACTGATCCACCAACTGTAAACGCTCTAGAAACAATCGTACTATGATACCATCGTGGATAATTTATAAGACAGGGCAGAGAAAAACAGAACTTAGAGGCTACAGGTTGACTGCTTCACTAAACCCATCTTCATAATGACAGCAGCTTCCTGTGTTAATGCCATGATGCATTACTTCTTCACCAGTAAGTACCGAAGTCATGCAATCAAATTAGTACCTGTCGATAAGACACAGACAGACTGATAGAGAGGATGAAACCATCTTCAGGCCAATTCAAGCAGGGACAGTGAACCGTCCATGTGGCCATTGACCAACGGGCTGCTTTACACTGAGCACCCCAAATGAGACCTATTGTTCTGTTTCCCAAAAAATAGGCGAAGCAGTCTAGCATAAAGCTTTGACAACTGAGGCAAAGAAAGGAATTTATAGCATCTAAACAAAGCACCCAATTTTTAGATTTAATTTAGCCATTTGTTGACGTGGTCTTTTCTTTAAATGTTCCAAGACACATGATCACCCTAAATATTAATAGAGGTCAGAGGTTCAGTTCGATTTTCATCCAAAACTAGTCGAGGAATTGGTTGGGAGAGGAGAATGAGGAATAGGTCAATACTATGTCTGGGAGGTACTGAGTTTGACTAAGTTGTCTGATCCTCGTTTGCTTTCAACCATGACAACCAGCTTTTATTGGCGACGTAACACAGGCAGAAGTAAAAAAATAAAACGATTGTGCATGCAAGCCAACGGGGATGGTCAAATATAAATAAAATCTCCCTTTTTTTTACTTCTAATATCATTTTAATGTCTGTAAACTTATCCTCATTTAATAGGTTTTGATTACAAAACTACTGCTGCTCATTTTAATGTCACCTATAAACACATCCGACCGTAAAGTAACCAATACTGAACGTTTTGTGCACAGAGTTCTTCCTTAATTCAGTAGTCAAAAGACCATGTGGCTGTAACTTGTTTTTGCTATTTTTAAGAGTCAAAATTAAAATCATATATATATATATATATATATATATATATATATATATATATATATATATATATATATATATATATATATATATATATATATATATATGTGTGTGTGTGTGTGTGTGTGTGTGTGTGTACGCGTGTGCGTGCGGGTTTGTGTGTGTAAACACTACTGCTCCGTAAAACTTCAAATTAATTTTATGAGAAATTTAGAACATAAGTTTCCCGCCATGCGAAGTGAACACTACCAAAACAAACACATTGGCGTTTCATTAAGAAATAGGTGCCAAACACCACCACTATGTGCCGCGTATCAAGGATAAACTTCTTCAATAAATGAACGTGAAATACAGCTATTGTTTAATGAAGCAGCTCAAGCAAGACTAAGAAATAAATTCTACAATATATTCACTTTTAGAGGCGTAGTTACACACCATATAGCTTTGGCAATACGCACCAACTACAGCTCTTAAAAATCCTTGCAGCCCTCAGCCTCTGATAAACAGATCGGTATCAACTATTTTCGTCATTTAACGCCGGAGAAAATTGCCTTGAACCCTACTCAAGTGAAATGTATATCGAGAAATGGTTGCCCGGACGCCAGCTTGAGGGCGGAAATAAAAACAAAACACACACCAAAAAGACAAGTAAAAAAGCGCGCTCGTTACTCTATCCCTTGCACCTGTTGCTTATGGTTTGACTTTTTGCTGCTGACGTTGCCATAGTCAATTGCACTTGATCTGGGGTTTGATCGCCTTTTTGATAAATTGTCTACAGTTAAGGATTTTTATGCAATCTTACAATGTTTATTAGACACAAACCCTGCAAGAACGCAGCTAGATACACGTCTCAAGGAGTTAATAGAACCTTGTTTATTGACAGAAGATTACTCAGAATTTAAAAAATGTTGGGAGGCTTTTTATTTCTAAATAACCTTCTCCTTAGTTATTCTAGTGAGTTTCTCATCGTAATCCTCACCAACAACACTTTTTTTTTTATACTGAAACGTAAATTGTATTCTACACCGTTAGTTTTTGTCTGAACTTTGTGGCACAGTTAAGAATATCCTGGATGTGTCCATACATAAAGTGAGGTGCAAATAAGCCACATGACTACTGGGATTAGTGATAACATTATTGCATGTCTTCTAGTGGTAGCCTGTGTGCGAATCTTTTATGCGAATGTCGTTTAGGCCAGCTGGCAACCTGATGCCTTTATCCGTTATATGACTGATGGAAACAAGATAAGGAAGAAGAAGACACCGATCCATTTACGTACATCTTGAAAGATAAAAGAATTTAGGAACTATGGAATACAGGAGAGTGAGGACTTCAAAGAAATTCTCTAAAGGTCTTAGAGAAAATGCAATTGGAATAGTTCTGAATGCTTAAGAACTATGGGAAGATAAAACAACAGCACAGTAGTCTGAAGGATTAGTCTGGTCACATTTCTTTGTCGTGGGAAGAAGCAAAGCAGGATTTTCCAACCAGGTAAAGTGATTCAAAGCACAGGAGCCTTTTCACCTGCAAAATCCTTACGAAATCAAGCCGGCAGATTCTTGTTAAGGTGATCTCAGTAAAAGATAAGAGAAGTGTCAGCCACACTGCCCTTCTAACTCCGGAATCAAGGATGAAGCCGTTGAGCAAAAAAACACTTCCAAATTAACAGCTTTCTTACGAAAAAAAAAGAAAAGCCTCACCAGTGGTACTTAGATTTCCTCTTTACTGAACATCTTATCTTCCAGCACATGAACCTCGCAACTATCGTTTGACAGACACAGTATCTTTAAATGGAAGATAATAATGACAGTCTTGTTCAACATCAATCATGATCAGCACTTCATATTTGACGCCAAGAAAAATCCTTCTCAAAACTGCATAGACAATAGCAATCCAATAACGTAAAACAAAAGTTTATCTACCAGGGGGCTGAATTATATACTCTGCCAACAACAAACAACTAAATAAATAGATCAACAAAAAAATAAGTTTTACAATAATTATTATTATCACTGCCTACAACGCAGCGTGACGCGAAGGGGATCTGAAGTTTCACCCACTCCATCTCCCCTCCATAATTATCTCACCAACATGGAACTTCGGTAATTTTCCCCCTGATATCGTTTCCTCACTCTATCCTGCTACCTCATACCGAAAAAATCCTTTGGATAAAGTTTGACTGTCATGTCATGATTCATGTCCGTACGGAAATACAGATCGCACTAGACTTGAATATTATCTTACTTTCGCATGTCATTTCATTTTACTTGTAATTCAAATCTTACCAGCCTTCCCATTTTTTATTTGCCTGTTTTAGTCGTTTCCTAAATTTCAACTTTTTTTCTTTTCCTAAAATCCAACTTTTTTAGTTTTTTTTTTTTTTATCCAACTTTTTAGTCTTTTCCTAAATTCCAACTTTTTTTAGTCTTCCTAAAATCCAACTTTTTTAGTCTTTTCCTAAATTCCAACTTTTTCAGTCTTTTTTTTTTTTTAAATTACAACTGTTTTAGCCTTTTCCTAAATTCCAATTTTTTTTTTTTTTTTTGGTTGTCTTTTCCTAAATTCCAACTTTTTAGTCTTTTCCTAAATTCCAACTCCAGAGCACCAGTAGGTTACTTGGTATTAGTGTTCCTGAATATTTGAAAGACTCGGCCTCATTAATCCTTTCTCCATCTAATGTCATTTCATCCATTTGTGCAAATACTGTCCTCATTATTTTTAAAATTAGCTTAAATCCCATCTCTCTACATATATCATTTATTCGATAACGCAAGCTTTGTGAATCCTTTGGCGTTTTGCTAGAAGACAGCATAATCTGCTCATTCTGAGTCCCTCAACTTTCTATCGTTAATACTGTCTAAACCGTTTCTTCCATCTCTAACCATTTTTTTTATCATAAAATTCATGAGAAAGGTAAGAAACTAATGTGACATAACATTCCCCTGCCTATCGCAACATTTGGTTACTACAAATTCACTCGACAAGTATTCATCAACATTAACTTTACATCTACTCCATTCACGGATTGTTTGAATTCATGTTACATTTTTAACACCATCACCAGCAATAATAATAATAATAATAATAATAATAATAATAATAATAATAATAATAATAATAATAATAATAATAATATAATAATAATAATAATAATAATAATAATAATAATAATAATAATAATAATAATAATAATGAAGATTGAAGAGAAGATGATTGCTTTTTCTTCCTCTTTATAAGCGAGGCAGTGAAAGCAGAAAAGGCCCGTTGCTAAGAAATAGACATCCGGATGCTGCGCCGAAAGAGAGCTGCCAACCCCGGTTAAATAACCCATCTTTACTGCAGAGCAACAATTAGAACGTCGTAAATTTTACTATTTCGGAGCCTCGCCTTGCTGAAGATTGGGCTTTTAAGTCTGATTGAGCCGAAAATATGCATGTACATGTATCTGTTCCGTGTTTAACAATATTAAGTGACGGGGTACGGTCCTTGGTTTGGTGCTAAATTGGTTATGAATACAGTTTTAGTTGAAGTACTTCCACTCTTCCATGCAATGTCTCGTTATTTTTGTCACCCTCTCATTTTACACATAACGGAGTTGTATATTTTAATCTCTCTCTCTCTCTCTCTCTCTCTCTCTCTCTCTCTCTCCCTCTCCTCAATCTGACACAGATGTTGCAAAAGAGGGGAGTTACATTACGGCCCACATCGTGCCTTACCTCCCACCCTACCGGGTTTTTTCCCCCCTCTACGGTGCACCTGTCGTAACACACCCGATTTATGAGAGGGGAAACACTGCCAAAAGCAGGAGATGGCCACGACTGAGGCCGAGAGAGAGAGAGAGAGAGAGAGAGAGAGAGAGAGAGAGAGAGAGAGAGAGAGAGAGAGAGAGAGAGAGAGAGAAAATCAAGTTGCTGGAGGTCGTAATGGTTTCGGGGTAAACGAAATGAGATGAGAGGGGAGTAGAGAAAAAGTGGGGTAGTAATAATATATATATATATATATATATATATATATATATATATATATATATATATATATATATATATATGTGTGTGTGTGTGTGTGTGTGTGTATGTGTGTGTGTGTGTATAAATTTTTGCCACATACACATATTCACAAATAACTTACACCCAAGGGGAATTAAAATTGATAAATGCATCGTCAAGACTGGGATTAAAACCACTGCCTGAGTTTAGAAATAATGATGTACAGTGACTTTTGACCACTGAGACTCCATATATATATATATATATATATATATATATATATATATATATATATATATATATATATATATATATATACACACACAGTATACAGAGAGAGAGAGAGAGAGAGAGAGAGAGAGAGAGAGAGAGAGAGAGAAAACATACACCATTTTGAATAGAAATACGCCCAACACAAAGAGATGAGTAAACACAAACAAATTAATAATACAAAATAATAAATCAAAATGCACAAAATGCAAAACACTGTAGGACGGGGCAAGATTATAAAACCCACAGAAGGTATGAAAGCTAAACTTTGACCTAAAACTTAGATCCCACTCCTGTGTTTCATATTTCTTAAGTGAACATTTTCTGTAGGCATCCGTTAACAAAGTCTTTCCATCTTCTCAATACCTTTCAAGAAAATATAATAACTTCCGCCAAGGTTCACGAAACTTGCATAATATCAATGGGCAGTGCTATATTTGTCATTACGCTTAATTTCAAGAAACCTATTTTCTCATTCACGTAACTCTGTTACCTTTCGAGCAATTCGCATTTATTTTTAGCACTAACCCCAAACCCTGGGCTCTTTCTTCGCCTCCATAAACACAAAAATGAAGCTGATTCTCTTATAGACTACTACTAACCTTAGTATTATTTTCTCTTTAAAAAACTAAACAATCTTTTTTTATACTTCTAAATTTCTAAAGAGGCACTACTTAATCTTAGAACTTCCTCATTTTTTCTGAGGACATTAAAATCTCTTTCACACATGAAGTGCAGAATCCTTTTGTTCAGATGCCTTTTCTTTTCTCAGCGTGAAAAGCTTAAATTTTAAACCTCACTGGCACGAACATTATTCTCATTTTTTTTATCTGACTGCCCACCCCTTCCTTTTTACTCTCTCTCTCTCTCTCTCTCTCTCTCTCTCTCTCTCTCTCTCTCTCTCTCTATCTCTCTCTCTCTTTCTTTATCTACCTAGAATGGAGAAAGCATGACTATTGATTTTATAAACGTTAACGTAAACTAAGAAAGCACGATTAAGTTTCAATGTTGTGGAATGATACCGATACCTGACACTGATTTTCTGAACTTTATAAATCTAAGGTCATAAATTATTTAAGAGAGCTTTAGAAAACATTGCTCTGATAGAAAGGATGATGAGTATTTTCTTGAACATATCTATTTAAGTATATCTAAGAGGAAATTTGATTCCTTTATAATCTACGCCCAAGACTATTCATGGAAGCATTTGTTTGCTGAAACACCACCTCTAAAGAAGTGAAGATTGTGCTAAGTAATTTACTATGATGACCTAGGCTGTCTTATAAAGGATCCATCAGAGTTCTGTATCTGCAGAATAATTCCCATGATGAAAACATTTCCCAACACAAACCACACCAGAAGACGTAAATCATCCTCTGCTTTTCTCCAATCCTATTTGCACTCTCCTCCCGTTTCAATAACGTCTTACCAATCAAAATAACTCAACAGCAGACCAGCCTCTTGTCCAAGCATTTCATTTCTGTCAAGAATATTCACCAGTATAAGTGTGTGTGTGTGTATATATGTGTGTGTATATATATATATATATATATATATATATATATATATATATATATATATATATATATATATATACATATATACTGTATATATATATATATCATACACAGCAAGACTTAGTCAAAGTGTGCAAATGATAGAGCGCTCTGGGAAATGTGATGAACTGCGACATCAGAAGTTCTTTTTACTGTCTGAGAATTTTATAGACTAAAACCTTTTCCCTACTTACTACCACCCGTACACACACACACACACTCTCACACAAACACACACACTCACACAAACACACACAAGAAAGAAAAAACATGGTCCCATTCGTCATTGGGCCCACTCTCTTCTCGAGTGTCATTAAAAGTCCTTTCTCTCCAAAACAGCAGTTCCGTCTTTCTCTTTCTGCAACTTGGGGTCTTGGTTGTGCGTGCTTATTGTGCAATATGTAAGAAATACATGGCTGCTGATTTATTTAAGGAGAAAAAGCTGGGTGTTTTGGCACTGAGTGAGACGAAAGTGAAATGGTAGGGTTGTATGTAGAAGAGAAGGACAAAGAATAATTGGGTCTGACTTTGCTGAAAGGTGTTGAGCATTATTGTGTAGTTCGACAGTCGTTTATGTAAGACTAAGAGTGGCAGTTGAGAAAGTTGTAGCAGTGATTGTGTATAGGCCAAAACTGGAGAAGAATAAGTGGGTATAGAGTTCTGTGTCTTGCGGGGTTTGACAGCATGAAAGTTTGGTTGTGCTAAGCGATTTAAATGTAAAGGCAAGTAACAGAGACATATATGGCATTGTTGGCAGATATGGAGTCCCTGTGGTAAAGGAATATAGTCTTGTGGAAGTGTGTTTGGAAAGGGGTCTGGCTGTTGGAGATATAAGGTTTCCAAAGAAAAATATTCTAAAGTAACCTGGGAAAAGAGAAATGGTGGCGAAAAGTTGTTGTGAGATTAGGTGTTCGTACAGGGTAGATGGAAGAACAAGATGATGGAAGTAATAGATAAAGCAAGAGTGAATGGAGATGAATCTGATGATTATTTAGAAGGAGTGAATGTTATAACAGAGGTATATGGTCAAGAGGAAGGGGTAAAAATATAGCTGTAGGGATAATTAAAATAAGTAAGTTTGATAATGGATAAAAATGGTCTAGGGTTAAGGTCCCAGAAGTTTAAGGCATATATGAAGATGGTATAAGATTCCAGAATGGGTTTACACAGTCAGCAAGAAGTTGTGGTTTCAGGAAAGAAGGAAAATGGAATAAAAGCAGTGTGAGAATGGAAAGTTTAGCGAAGGAAGAAGAGGAATGATTTAAATTGAAAATATGGGACTAAAGGGAACTTCTTATGAAGGAATATGGGAGGATGGGCGCAGTGTTCATGAGGAAAAAGAAGGAATATGATAAAGAAAGGAGAATGAAAACGAGCAAGAACTTTTGAAAGAATAGGAAGCTATAAAAATAAACTAATGCATAGATTTGCAAATGAGCAAATGGATCTCAGAATAAAAATATGTAAATAAGGGGGTGATGTCTGAAGAAAATGCTGTCTTGGGTCGATGGAGTGAGTATTTTAAAGATTTGCTGAACGTGGCGGACAGAAGAGGGGCAGAACCGAATGATGCAAGAGTGGCAGGGGTTAGTATAAGATTAAGGGGCTATAACAGGTTGAAAAATAAGAGACACCAGGAGTTGATGGGATTACAAGTGTGTGTTTCAGTGACTGACCAAGGTGTATAAGGTATGTCTGGATGAGGAAAAGGTTCCAAAGGAAGAACTTTGAGAAATAATTGATTCTTGTATGAGGTGATAAAGGAGACTAATAACTGTATGAGCATAGCTTTACTTAGTATACCGGGGAGAGTGCATGGTAGGATTTTGATCGAGAAAGTCAGACATGACAGGCATTGATAAGGGAAGAACAGTGTGGAATTAGACAAAGAAAAAGGTGCAAAGCTTATGCATTTGTTATGAAACAGTAAAGTATACGAGACAAGTTGTGGGATGTGAAAAAATGGTTATGATGGAAGTGTGGTGTTTGTTAGAACTTGTAGGTGGAAGAGTGACTGGTTTTGTGTAAAATTAGGTCTAAGATAAAGCTGTGTTGTTCTTCTATGACAATCACATATCTTTATAGACTGAGTGATGTCAGAGGTCTGATAAAGGGCAGTATATGTAAGTGCAAGGTTGTTGGAATGGAGTTTGGAATGTCTGATGCTTGCAGATGATAAAAGAGAGTGAAGAGAAACGGCAGAAATTAGTGAGTTTTAAATTACTTGCAAGAGGAGAAACATGAGATTAAATAAGGGTAAGTAGAAGCCAGAAGACGGAACAATGAATTTAATACGGACAGTGGAAGAATGGACATCACTGATTTGTACAGGTAACCGAGAATAAATATACAGGATGACAGTAGGGTGAGGGAAGAGAGGAGTCACAGAATGGGTGAAGCAAGGAAGGTAACTGGAGCTGTGCAAAAGCTTGGGATGCAACTTGAAGTGTCTATGGAAGCCAAGAGAGAAAAAACGTTGAAGCTATAGAGAGGAATTGACTGTGTAGTACATGGGATATAAGAAGAACGCAAATGATGAAAAATCTGGAAGTACTTAAGCAAAATAAGGGATCAGAGTGTTTTAAGACGGTTCGTTCACATGGAAAAAAAAATGGAGGATGACAGGCGAGCGAAAGGTGGAATAAATATTGGAAACGAAAGGCCTCACCGTCCAAGAGAATGTGAAAGATATAGGTGAATGGCACCGTATGTGATGGAGATTTTCAGGCATTATTGTCATAATACTCACTGTCTTGTCTTTTCTCGAGTGCCAAACCTTGTTAGTGGAAACGACTTGTTGAGATATATGTAATATATATATATATATATATATATATATATATATATATATATATATATATATATATATATATATATATATATATGTATGTATGTATGTATGTATGTATGTATGTATGTATATATATATATATATGTATGTATGTATGTATGTGTGTATATATATATATATATATATATATATGTATGTATGTATGTATGTATGTATGTATGTATGTATGTATGTATATATATATATGTATGTATGTATGTATGTATGTGTGTGTGTATATATATATATATAAATATATATATATATATATATATATATATATATATATATATATATATATATATATATATATATATATATATATATATATACATACATACATACTGTGTGAGTGCATAGGATATACCAAACAATTAGAGCGGACTAATTTGTTTTTCAAAAGTAACGGCCCGTTTAAAAGGAAGATCCTGGAATGTGCTATTGTTAATCAAACTGATAATGTGAATCCCTCAAGAAGGCCCTAAACATCTGACTTCACAGACAAATTAATTTTACGACAAATTCTCAAGCATGTGTTTCGGCCGATCTGGCCACCACACTTGAACCAGGTGGGAGCTAACGATGTCTAAAGCAGAGCGTCGTCTTTCACCACCTGTATATTCCATACAATTACTCTTGTGACCTCCCCACTCTCCACATTCGCCAGTGATTAGGGTTGAAGTTCTGTCAGTTGAAGTATATAGGCTCCCTCCGTTAACTGTTTTTATAGGCCCTTAAATTTCATAGAACGTTGGTAGATTACAGTGGGAGACATACATACATACTTGGGGGTATAAATATTCCTTTTTCATTATCCACCTTTTTCCCCTTTAGAGAGGTTCGCGCATGAAGGGTAAGGGCTTCTGGTTCTAAGCAATTCTATAGGGATGCGGGTGCTAGCCCATGCCCTTTCACTTGATAGCTGGTACCCACTTAAGGCTAGGTGAATACACGAGCAGTAGGCTGGGAGCGATCCATGGACTTCGCAAATGTGAACCTAGCATATGATTGCTCAGACATGATATCCACCTTGGCTGATTGCCTCTAACATAGCTGGGCGGTGGAACTGCCATATGAATTTCTTAAAACTGAAAAAGGATGGCTGAATTTTTTATAGCAATGGGTTGCGGTGGAAAGAGGCTCTCCTACAAGAGTGAGATAATATTTCATAAACAACTGCCTTAGTCCACCAGAGTAAACACTGAAAGGATGAAGAAGTTATAATAATTAATGCTGGATTAAGGAAGTGTTCGTGACTAGTAAACAAATTAGTGGGTGATCATGTTTTAAGTGTTGTGATTATTATTATGACTATACTAGTCGTATTATTTGTAGTAGTAACAAATTCCTTTTCTTTTCATTTGAAGAAATTTAACTGATTGCTAGTAAACATTACAGCACCCATATCAATATTATGATTTCCCAAAATGCCCACACATTCATATGCAACGAGCTTCCAAGAACAGAATGCTTACTTGTGAAATAGAGAAGACGTCCATATGAGGAGAAATGTATTAAAACACATATGGCAATAACGGAATATTTTTTGTTGAGAGTTTTATCAAAATACATACAGCAACAACGGAATATTTTTTTCTGTTCAGAGTTTTTCTAATTATTTGTGACAGAGAACAAACCAGCAACAAAACACAGGCCCTACACAGACGGGGGATTATGGCCCTACAGCATCCGTAAAACAGTGGGTAATCGGAAATCACCTCTGCAATTTACATTATGTTTTAAAGGAAATTGTTTGAAGATTCCCGACACAACGGCAAAAGAAGAGAGGAAGAAAACACGCTGACTCACTTCCATAAAACACACAGGGTGAAACCCACCACCCACTTTGTTTCACCTGTGACCCATATCAGTAATGAGTTCAAGAAAGCAATAAAACTCTGGCCTAGTTCCTCTCTTGGGTAAGCGTCGTGTGGCTGGAACTCCCCCCTCCCCAGTGAAATGTAGAGAAAGATCGAAGAATTTCAACGGTATTGTGTTGTTTATTAAATACAAATAAATCATATGAAATTTTCATTTCAATTTATTTATCCAGGTTATATGTTATCAAGTGTTTACGTATGGAGGCCCCGGAAAGAAAATATTTTTTACATGATGCACGTGTATTTATCGGCAAACAAATAGTGCGATGGTATAGAAACTTTATTATTTTTTTTCATGCAATATAGTATAATTTATTTACAATGGCCGATATAACTAACAGTACACTGTCTTGAGAACTTTTATGATCTTAATTTATTTTATAACCAACTGTTTCTAAAAAAATTAAAAATAGAGTTGATTTTATTAGTATAAATACAGAGAGAGAGAGAGAGAGAGAGAGAGAGAGAGAGAGAGAGAGAGAGAGAGAGAGAGAGAGAGAGAGAGAGACTCGAAACCAGCCACCATAAACAACAAATTGACTGACCATCATCCCCAGCCAAATAAGAACTTAACGCGTTACAGCATGGCAGTAAATCATAAACGTTATTGCAGTCCCACAACTACAGCATAATTCCGGCTTGCTTTAATGCTTTTACTGCCTCATCTATGGCCGCCATTTCAACTGCTAGTGGAGCTACCCAGAGAGAGAGATGGTTCAGAACAGTATAAAAAAGCTCAGCTATAAGACGCTTAACTACAGCAGGCGTTTAAATTACCGATTGCTTTATGAAGTACTGTTCGAGGTGGTAGTCGAGATTAAAAACAAGAGGGCTTCAAATATTATATATTAACAAATCCCGTCTCTCTAACTCTCTTTCTCTTGAGACTTGACGGCATAACCTTTAATTCTCGTGAGGGAGGTAAGTCTACGTCAGTAAGAAAAGAATTCCGCTTCTGCCAACCTCATGCTTACTCTTACTAGGCAAAATATGGATTTAGAGTACTTCAGAAAGAGTCAGGCACACATTACCCTTTCGTAATGAGCAGGGAGACAATGTGATTGCTTCTTAAAAATAATTTTCTGCATTTGTGGCTTGGTGACATCTGAACACTTTATCAAAAACATTTCTTAATAACTCACAACTGTTACTTAAGCTTGCAAACCATGTTACTTGATCCATAGCTCGGGCCAAGGTGCCTTCTTCTGCTCACTTATATTCAGTGACCTCTAAGGAATGGACTTCCTATTGCATGGGGTCATAACAATCTGCAATTGTTTAACATTTCCAGGATCAAATTACAGATCCTCAATTGTGGACATGGCAGACTGAAGGCAGAGGGTGAGAAGGACCGGTGAAGGGAGGTGGAGGACGTGAGAGGAGAGGCTCTCTAGACGTAATAAACTTATGCTCACACCATGACCAGTGATGCTCGATGGGACCATTGTAGTAGTAGTAGTACCTGCAGCAGCAGACGGCCACACTGAAACAGGCATGAGGACCTGGGCCGTGCTCAGGTTTATGCCACAAAGAACTGAAGTTCTAATATTGTATACTTTGAGAGCATAATGCGTGAGTTAAGGATCGAAAGGGGTAAATCAGCCCTTTTACTACAAGTGCAAGAAATCTTATAAAATTCTGTTTGGCACATGATCGTGTTTTCCAAAAATGTTCGCAAATATTCAAAGATATTTTGCTAAATGACAAACGAATCAATAAATCAAAGCACATAAAGAATCAATTAACCAAAATATAAATGAAGAATCCCAAAGAGGATTGCAATAGGGGGCAACATTCCAACTTAGACTCCGATTTCATTCCTGCCTTTGTAATGATAAGGACAACATTCCAGTGCTTTGTTTAGTGAAGCTACTTGAACCTGAAAATCTCTCTCTCTCTCTCTCTCTCTCTCTCTCTCTCTCTCTCTCTCTCTCTCTCTCTCTCAGCTGCCATATCTTTCAGTCCCTCCTCCCAAAGCCCCAACAACCACTATCATCCATCGTCCCCACCTGTTCATCTGGTCCGTTGTCCATCTTGTGTCTTTTTCACATTTCGATTAGTTACACCTGAGATAAAGTCTGGAGGTTGTATACTGGCTGGAAGTTTGGCAAAGAAAGGGAAGAGAGGAGGGAGGGAGGGAGGGAGGAGGAGGAGGAAGAGAGGAGGGAGGGGAACGGGAGAGGCCGAGGAGTGAGGAGAAATGGACAACGGTCATTTCATGAGTGCGTGCGTTTGTCCGTGAGAAAACGCGATCATAAATTTACGGGTATGCGTAGGTGTTAATTTTCGAGGCTCTATTCCATCAATCTGTGTGCCGCTTTTATGTACATTTACAGCAGAGGCATACGTTTGTACTGGTATGAGGAAAGGATATAGTACTATTATACAAGGGCCCCAGAACATAACAGTGGCAATGTGTTGCTCGATGCAATTCTAACGAAATTCCTACTCTATATATTAACATCTATTTTAGGAATACAAGTGAATCTCTCTCTCTCTCTCTCTCTCTCTCTCTCTCTCCATATTGTATGTGCACGTGTGTATAGTTCTCTGAAATCACCTGTTTCATCTTTCCAGAAACCTGGTGTCCCTCGATCTCTCTTTCTCTCATTTATCAACAAGCGCATTCCAGAGCCCATCAGATAACTATCAATAATGCTGGACCTTTTGGCCCTGCACTTGCCCTCTTGGTCAGTTCTTGCCTGGTGCGTAAGCTGAGTACTTCTATACACATCTACCAGAAATTAACTTTAAAATACTCCAGCACACATGCAAACACACACACAATATATATATATATATATATATATATATATATATATATATATATATATATATATATATATATATATATATATATATATATATATATACTATATATATATGTATGTATATATATATATATATATATATATATATATATATATATATATATACATACAGTAGTTCACTAGAGACACAAGCAATATCGCATGCAATACGCGTCAACATAAACATAACACAAACCCCCATAATGCAGACAAAGCTAAGGCATTCATACGCCACCCCAAGTTAGAAACACAAGCATACACACATACACCAGAGCATAAACTCACATACACACAAACGACGAGATCTCTTGACCTTTTAAAGACCTCAGGTAAGAGCAGGGTGTTGCGGTTTCCGATGACCACAACCGCAAGTAAATCTGGTCTATGGCAGGTGACCAGGCTGGCCTGCCTCTCTCTCTCTCTCCCTCTCTCTCTTTCTCTCTCTCACTTAGCCACCCACGAAGGACCCAGGATAGTACAGAGAAAAATGAAGGAGATAGTGTGGATGATACATGTGAAAATAAAAAGGGATAAGCCAGAAAAGACAAATGATTTGTGGAAGTGTATCGAAAATGTAAACGGACTCCCCAGTTATCATAAACAACATATGAAATATTTGATTATTATCGTTATTATTATTATTATTATTATTATTATTATTATTATTATTATTATTATTATTATTAACTGTAGTAGTGGTAGTAGTAGCAGTAATAGTAGCAGACACCACCTAACCACCTTAGTTTCCCTTAGTTCGCAATCCTCGTTGTAGGATGATGTGAATTTAGATAACAAAATAACCTGTCTGAAATATTTGCTGCCATTTCTGTAGACATTATTCATGCAGATTAGATGGAAGATGCTATAACGGCAAAGAAAAGACTGGAGAATATTACCTGCTTCTGGATAAGACAGAAAGAGAGAGCAGCAGCGATAAACAACAACGTCATATCTAATAGGCAACCTCTCTTGAAACAGTGAAATTGACGAAGACTATCTTATGGAGAGATAACGATAACATGGGTTAACAGCAGAAAACGGCGTTGCCTCCTACTAAGAGTCGGACAACTTAAGATTTTGCTCATGGAAGTTTTAGGGCTTTGAATGACTAGAATGAAGTATTGCTAATAAAGTTATAATGCTGATTGCGAACCCTATGATATTTCTAAATCCCCATAGCGATGCCAAACGCTGACAATAGAGTCTATTCTAAATTTTCATTTCCAGGTACAATTCTAACAAATCTTAGTATTTTAGTGATTCAAAAATATTAAATATTCGACTTATTCGTTGCTTCAAACTACCTGTTAATACTGATTTCAATTCTCAGCATATCCGTTATTCTCTATCGAAAATCTGTATAATGAGGCATGAAAGGGAATAGAGTTGAATACTAAAGTATTATCATACAAGCATTTGGCCGTAAGCCATGCCAAAATTACTGCAGACATTTTCCTTAAGAACAATACGAAGCAGCAAATTGGAACAATGTTCGACGTTATCACTTAAAAAAAAAAAAGATGAAAAAAACAAAAGCAACGATAAGTCTTAATCAGTCACCAGACGTGATCAGATCTGGAGCGATAATCGAAGGCTGAGTATTACAGAAAAGAATGTTAAAAAAAAAAAATACTTGATATCGGCATATGATTATCATAGAATGAATAAGAAAGATGAAAACGGAGGCGGGTAAAAAAAAAAACGCTGATCAATACGCTTTATTAAATAAGAATTACACAATGGTATAAAACAAAAGCAAAATAGGATCATAAAAAAATTAGCACATACAGGAGGGTCCAAAATCAATATTTTAGGAGAGTCCAAATATACACATTACACAAACATATATACATACAATATATATATATATATATATATATATATATATATATATATATATATATATATATATATATATATATATATATATATATATATACATATATACACACACACACACACATATGGACCTACTCTGTGATCTGATATTCTATACTTCTTGATGGAGTTCAATATAAAGAAGGCCTTTTTGACTGAGGCTACAGAGGTAGGTACAGAACTAGCAAATTCTTACTGGAGCAAAGGTTCAGGGCACAAGTTCTTGATTATCTCTGGTAAATGAAAGAGGGAATTTCTAGTACAATTTTGGTCTAGCTGCAAACAAGCTGGGGTGATATAAATTTTGAAAGATTACGTTGCATAGCACATAAGAGCTCCCAGGTCATGGTATATTTATGTTACAGGATACTGAATTTCATATCATATATATATCTGTAGCTTTTGGTTATATCTACCTAGATTTCTACGACAATTACTGAAAGAGACTACATTTCCATTATGCTTGCACCCAGGTAAGCTTATAATTCGCATTAAAAAAAAACAGTTACTAGTTATAGGTTCACTTTTTTCTGGATATGCCTATAATATTCGATACTTATTCCCTTTCCTAACTGATTTAACCAGGCTATTACTTCTCATGAACTAGCCGAAATTAATTTCAAGAGCGCATAACAATTTAGTTCTGGTTAAGCCCGGATTACAAGTCTGAAGTTTCACAATAGAGTTGCAGACCACCTTTGCTGCTCATTAAATGATGCCTTATGTGACAGATATGAGCACTAACTTCGAGGGGCTCTAGTAACTGCAAGGGTCCGAGCATCCCCAAAGTACGCTTATGGCGGAAAACAGCAACCATTGAGAATAGCAGAGATTTTTGTCTTGTGGAGGAGGTACCGCCACGGTGCTTTAGGTTAGAAGAACCTTGTGAAAATTACGGATATATTACCAAACTTACATAATTTTTATTTTATGTTTTACCCGCTTGTTTATCGACTTATTTGTATGTTTATGCCTTCAATCTCTTGTACTGAGGATTTATTTCTTCATCATTACCAGGAGGTTGTATGGGATAAGAACACACACACGTACATACAAAAATTAATAAATAGCATAATGAATGATCGCTTTAAAAATATTGAAACAAACATAACGTCGACTTTAAGTGTTACTAGGTCACCCCGTTAACTTTAGGTAAATATCTGGGGTGTTAAATGAGTGATTTCAGTTTCAGCATGCGACGAATTATCAAAATTAATTCACATTTCTTTGAAGTAAAACAATAAAAACTACTGTATAACCCGGCTTTTCACAATCTCTGTCTGTTTGCCTGTCTGTCCATCCCAAATCAGAAAAATGAACGGACTTAACAATAAACAGACAGGGAAGTGGGTTTAACATCAAGGAGTCACATTTTAATATGTTAGGGATATCAGTTATTATAAGAGAATTCATATGCACAGATACATCCCAGTGTTGGAGAATAACCATGATTATTTAAAACATTTAAGAAACATACCTGCTGAGACAATGAAAAAGTGGGACCGAATGAAAAACATGAATCATGAGGTGGTGAAATTCGCCAAGTAATTTTGTCCAAGATGAAACCACTGAGCTTTGCCAAATGAGCTTGTCTTCAAACCCATCAGTAATGTAGTGACTGTATTCTAAATGTAATTAACGCCTCTCTCTCTCTCTCTCTCTCTCTCTCTCTCTTTCAAGTAACATATTCATCTTCCCTTCTTTTCATAGTACTGTTCTAGTTATGCACAATTACAAACATATCAATATTAATAGCTTTATATATTTTCTGTCCCAAAAATTTCATTTAAATAAAATTATCTCATCGTAAAACTTTACCATAAAATGGCCGCGATATATGTGCATATATATACAGTATGTATATTTATACACACATATGTATTATATATATATTATATATATATATATAATATATATATATATATATATATATATATATATATATATATATATATATATATATATATATATATATATATATATATATATATATATATATATACACACACACACTCAGTAATTGGGCAGCTACTTGGAAATCTTAGCTTGATGATGAATAAATATTGCTAAGACCAGGAAGAACATTCTTTATTACACGGAAACACTAATTCTGCAGGAACAAAAAAAACTTATACTAAAAATAAAAGCACACATTCATGACTCTAATAAAGAGTAAGATTATTCTCAAAGGTTACTGAAGCCTACTGGGACGTACTGTGAGAAAATCATAAATAAAATCTCAAAACATAGGTCAGGTCGACATGGAAACTTTTCAGAAACTTGATAGGGGCAACTTTGCTATTATTTTGATTATTATTCAGGACATGACGCCTTTTCATATTAAACAAGCCCTTAGGGACCACTGACTTGAAATTCAAGCTTCCAACGAATATGGTGTACATTTGAAAGAAGAAGAGATCAGCTATTAGAAAAGAAAAAATAAATTAGCAAATTAATAAATAAATAGGTTAAAATGTAAGTAAATTATTAAAATACAAGACCTGTTGAAGGGTAGTAATGCGTTACATCTCCGCTTGAACTTTTGAAGTTCAAATTGCAGAACGTTTTCAGGGAGAGAGACTGTTCCACAGCCCAACGGTGTGAGGAAGAAAGGAACTCTGGGACTGAGAGTTCGACAGCGAGGCTAAACATTTACAACATATTGATGCGGTTGTTAAGCAAATCTGGTTGCCCTCGGCAGGAAATGAGGATAAGGGCTCAATTGTAAATGTGAAGGATCTCTGGTAAAATATAACTTAGGAAAAATTGGCAAACAAGAAAACCACCCGTCGATGGTCCAAGTCATAACTGATAATGTTAGGAAACAGAAACCTACCACCACGAGCCACTATCCAAAGAGATCAATCTCTGGCATAAGCAGACATCCCACACCCAGAGCAGTTTCTAGCAAAGGGAGGACAAATGACCTAAAACAGGTTGCACTGATTTTATTACTGTTATTTATAAATATATGAGGCCTTACCTACAACACCTAACTTTCACGCGGCATTTGCTGATACTTTCATTAGATGTTTCTCAAAAGGATGATGTGAGTCAAAAGTTGCACCAAAAATTGTTAAACGTTCAGACTCATTCAGCAGAGTTCCATCCACCTGAAAGGGAAGATGGATTGGGAAATCTGTACGAGATCTGCTGTTCAACAGTGTTTTCGTTTGACTGGAGTTCAGCCTCATACCTCACCGACTACGTTATTCTTTAAGAAATGGGAGAATGAAACAGTTAGGAGCCATGACTGCGTTTCATTATTCATATTTTGTGTTTATTACGAGTCAGAAGTTCGCTCTTGGTAAGTGCTTCTAACAGATATAACCCTCGGACATAGAACATGAACAATCAATTATCAATGTTTCTTTTAACGATACCTAACGGGATGTCATGAAGGAAATGCTTGCAGTATGAATTTGAGTATCTGTCACTTACTAATGAGTTCGACAATCTTACACAATTTCATAAATGGTGTTTTTTCTCACTGAGTGTATCGTAAACCTAAATCAGAAAAACATCAACCAGCCATTTATCTATAAAAATAAAAAAAAATGAGTGAATATATAACCGCCACGTCGTTACTAATTAAAAAAAACTAATACTATCTATATACTGTATACCAAAATTCAAACATAGCTATTCACTTACTTGTATTCTGGATTAGAACAAGCTTAACAGTGATGCTGGTGATTTTAAGAGCATTAGTTGGTAGCGGTAAGAGCAGCTTTGTATATAACCTCACGAATAATGTTTTAAAACTTGATATACAAATGCAAAGGATTTCAAAGTGTTTTTGAATCATTAAAAAATCAAAAATTTTCCATGGATGACAAAGAAGATAATCAAATCGTTTAAATTTTTGTAAAAATTATATGCTTAGAAATGGAAGGGTAGCCCCTTCGGAAGTATCCAACTTATGGGTGTCCGTCTGAGAGCTCATAGTGACCTATCATCAACACGAATCTCCTTTATACCCATACAGCTGATTTGTATGCAGATTTTGATGTAAATTTCCTAGATCTATCAAGTACCAAAGATTTCTACGTACATGACCAATGACACAATGAGGAATATATCTGTGTATACACTAAGACTATTTATCGGAATGCAGAACTACTATAAAATTAACATCAGAACAATATTTGCTATCTCATTGAATCAAACAATATTAAAGTTACGTAATTGATGAACATTATTAGCAGGGAATAACCGATGTAAACTATTCGGTTTCCAGCCCTCTCCAATATACAGCTGCATGGACCTTAAGGTATCAGGGGCGTCATAAGTTTCGATATGATCCGACAATAATTATCATAGCCTCCACTGGGCAAGTGATTTTACTGGTTCACTAAAAGAAAAGGGACATGAGTACATAAACAGTATAAAAGCATGAATACTGCAGCATTTATATAACACACACATATATATTATATATATATACATTATTTATATATATATATATATATATATATATATATATATATATCTATATAAATATATATATATATATATATATATATAATATATATATATATATATATATATATATATATATATATGTGTGTGTGTGTGTATATATGTGTGTGTGTGTATGTATGTATAAGGGATTAGAAAGTTCTACATCATGTAACGCGCATATTGCATACATTCATAACATGCGTACGTTGTCAAGATAAAAGATGTTTTCAGTAAGCTGTAAACTAAAAGATGTGATTATGTCAAAATAATCAGATGATTTTGAACTTTACAATATATAAGAGGTCTGATCGTACACTGAAACCTAGGAAGATTTCAGGGCATAAGAATGGATAAAGAAAAAAAAATAGGAAAAGTTGTGAATTACAAAATTCAGAGGTAGAAAACGTTTGGCACCATTTGATATACGTTTATTCCAAGAACGAGGCAATAACACGAAGAACAGAAACTTATTCTCATGGCGAGCATCAGATTTGTAAGGATGAGATTCAAGTTTTGTAAGAGCTCCCTATCAGAGGAGACTCCAAAGAATTTTGGGGTACGAAAAAATAAAATGAAAACTAAGACACTGTTAATGGATACTAGTAGTGAAGAGTTAATCATTTTATAACAGAACTTCTCTATCAAAATTCTTTACATCAAGAAAATGAAGAAAACATTTGTACAGAAAAGAACCACAGTGATAACACCTACTGTATTTGTGTAGTGAAAGAACATATAACTCCAAGGTAAATTACACACACACACACATTATACACATATATATATATATATATATATATATATATATATATATATATATATATATATATATATATATATATATATATATTCATGCATAAGTGATTAACTATAAACACATTTTTCACCTTTATTTATAAATATCTGCTTATTAAGATTTTTATCAAAATTTACCTTTAAAAAAAAAAAAAAAAATCACCTGTTACCATTGTTTAAGTCTAAGAGAATTTCGACCACAGCAAACAGTGAACTGTGGGTACCAAAGACACCTGCATAAAAACATTAACAACAAAATGTCTTGTTCTTAAACATCATTAAGAGCCGAACTCTGAATGAAAGCGCATCACGAACCAACAAAGCCCCTGAAAACTTGACAAAAGGCCAAAGGTAAAAAGGTGAAATTAACCTGAATTTTGTTCATAGTGAAGGTGAAATATGTTGGCAGAGGTATAGTAAACTCATTAGAACTATTCATGGCGACACAAACAACCTGCTTGAATAGCTCTTTTGCTGAGGAAAGAATACGGTGCAACTGCTCGAGCTCATTAAGAAATTATAATGCTCTAAACAGCGAACAGGCTTAGTTATTGCCCTCGGAATATTCACTGGTAAATACTGATTT
>NC_089792.1:18044589-18079589 GCF_040412425.1 Macrobrachium rosenbergii
ATCGGAAAACATAAAATAAAAATCCTTACATAACGACTAAGATCCAAATAGAAAATAATAGATAAGCATTTTTTTAAGTAATAAGTATACATCAACAAGCTTTAAATTTAATGTAAAAGCAACATAAGTAACGTAACACGAAGTTGATAATAAAAGCATCATCAATCATATTAACACTGTAACTATCGAGAAACACTGAACAGTAATCCAAGACAAGAAAAAACACAAGTGGACTTCAGGGAACATAGGACATACACAGACTCAGAACAGGGAACATAGGACATAAACAGAGACAGAAGAAAAAAACATATGACAAGAATCGTAAAAAAGTGCAAAATTAATATATATATTTACAAACAGTAAAATGCAAAAATATCGAGACGAAAATTCACTGGCACCAAAGTTTGTGTTTAAAGGACTGACTTAAATTTGTTGACAGTAAGGAAAGCAAGCACAGGGTTACGGGAAGAAGTGTACAACGGGGCAATGTTTAATGGTACAGCACTTGAATTGTTGCTTTTGAACAGTCACTCTCAGAAGAGTAATGTTCAGAACTGATGGTAAACGAATAAAATGGTTATCTGAAAAAAGGAAACGTAAAAGGGAACATTAAACCTGTGCATAAATGAGTCAAGGTAGGTCAGATCAAGGTCTAAACTCTAAAAAAGAGTTTTACCGTACACGAGAACCGAGGTCTAAAGAATATTGTAAACACTGAAATCAGCCACAACGGAAAGTTTGCTTGCGTCCGTCTGCTGAACTACAGGTTGTAGAATTGTGCGTTGCTTATGAGTTGAGGTTGTCAAGGCCGGTACCATATCCACGTCCTTTGTGCCCACTGTATTCCATTCACGTGTTTCATAATGACAAAGGAAAAGGCTTGCAACACTTCATTCATCTTTGTTAGCATTGATCTGTATTCCTCCTTGGACCATTGTGTACGTTTCGTAGTGCTCCTTCATTTGTAAAGTAAATTGTAGTATTTATGAAATGTTTTCGTCGTTTTTGTCGCCTTGATAGTGTACAGTGCAATAAAAGTCTTCTAATTTACATTCATGCACTAGCCTGTGAGATCTGGTACTTTGGCATCTTATTAATTTTCTCTTTATGATATTCATTTTGCGGGGAGGAAAAATGCCTAGATGAAATACTTTAAGAAGAGCGCAAAACTGCTGTGATAATTACAAATACAGAAATCTCGGTTATAGATGCACGGCAGATAGAAAAACCCTGGAGTCATTCAACCAGATTTCCTAGTCTCTACAAACAGAGGAGTTTGTTATAGTTTCCTGCATCTAAGGAGGTCTCACCTCTCACCCTTTTTATGGAACACTGTGTGCATGTGCTAAGGTTTTCTTTCCTCAGTCAATTAAACCGGATTCTCTCCATCTTGCCGGGAACGTCTGTTTCCCTTCCATCAGGAAATCTCCTCAGGTCACTGAAATCTTGACCTTTTTTGCCTTTTCTGTTAACACTGCACCTTTAAGAGCACCCTGACTGTGTGGGTCCATTAATCCCTGGTCCTAAATATATTAAACATACCTGCAGAAGGTAAACTTAAGAGTTGACTAACAAGATGTAACTTGTACCCCTCACCTATGGAGACCCCATGATTGTTTCATGTGACAGTTGAGGCAGAAATGTGATTTAAGGCGAGTAAGAATAATCTATTATGGTATGTAATATTTCAAGTTCTAAATTAAATTGATATATCTAATAGTATTATTATAGTAAAGTATTTTAATTCCAGTAGTTTATTTGTATTTTTCAATGATAGTATTTTCGCGAATGTTGCAGTTTTTTTAAAAATTAATGTTTCGTGATATTCTAATAGGACTTTTTTTCATTAGGGTAGGGTAACTAGAGTCTTAGCATAATTTTCAGCTGAATTTTTGCAATGGGATCATTATATAAATCGGCAGAAGTTCCATTATCTTGAAATTTTTTTAGAGACAACAACGTTATGATTGACGATGCATTCAAATGATATTTTCATTTCTGACAAGGAAGACGGAAAACAGACTATTTATGATTAACTCTATCTGTCATTGACCATTAATCCATGATCAAGATGAAAGACTTCGCGCAAATAAAGTAAAAGCAGAGAATAAATTTATAAATGAATAAATATATAAATAGATAAATAACGTATGAGATGACTTTCAAACGATGACTGTGCTATCGTCATGAATAACCTCGTACTGAGATACCTCAAATTCTGTAGAAACTTACTTGTAGCTATTCATTTCTCTCGCACACTAAGGAAAGGTAACCCTACAAAAGAGAACTCAGTAATATAAATTTCATCATTTTTGGGCTTTCAAACAATCGTAAAGGATTAATTATTGCATGCATACATATATATATTTATGCTATAATACATTTAGGAGCGACCACTATATGCAAAAATCATATTATAAGAGACTATGAAAAACCATATTATGAGAGAGAGAGAGAGAGAGAGAGAGAGAGAGAGAGAGAGAGAGAGAGAGAGAGAGAGAGAGAGAGAGAGCATTCTAGAATTAAAACATAAGTAAATTACGATGCGTGGGATATGAACACCAATTCAAAGGACGCATTAATATATTGAAAGCCTTCACTTGTCGATCATTGCATCTTCAAATGAAAGTAACTTGGCATCGCTGGCATTAAATTTAATTTATAACCCATGATAAATGACTCAAAATGACCAAAAGGACATTTCTTTAACATTTTTCATTTTTCCCCCTCCAACCGTCACGATTCTCACGCGGTTTAGTTGCACACTTCGCAGTGCTTCTTTCATTACCGAGAAAAGAAGAATTCGTGATTAATTTGAGAATGAACTGATTCTGAGGAGTCCAGGTTTCCACTGCTCTCTTCGTTATGAGAGATCAAACACGTGATGCTCTCCGCCGTGGGAAAAATACCGGGAAGAACAGAGGAGAAAAGCCACTCCCTCTAATATGCGCAGTCATATCACTGTTCCTCTGGCAGTAAATGATATTCACCACCTTTGGCTAAAAGCGTAATTTTAAACCCTCTCTTTGTCTACCTTATCCATTTAACATACCATTCATCGGTTTTCTTTATTTCTCAGTCGTTCCTTACGATGTTTATTCATCAGACATATACCAGATTCCCCGCCCATGAATCGAAATGCCAATCATAATGAAGGGGAAGAGAGACGGAAGGAAAGCAAGGAGTGAAAACAAGAAGGATTCAGGATAGGGCCACTAGGAACCCCCTGCGCGCCTCTTCCATTGAAACCCTTTCCCGGGGCAGTCGTCGTATCAGTGGCTCCTCCTCATCTCATTTCGTGGCGCGCTTCACTGGCCCACGACAAAACCTCTCATTATAGTAATAGGACACCGTAATTGCCGCTTCTGGATTCCACACGCGTCTGCCCTCCGGACGCTCTTTTTAAAAGCCTTTGCACGACTCGGAAGCGCATTCCTTCGAGACAGTGGGAAGCCAGGTTGGATTCCGGTTGGGAATGGAGACCACAGGAAGAGGATGTGGGAATGGGAGGGGCGGCGTTCTCAGACGTTCCTGAACACCAGGGGGTCCTTCAAGGATGGGAACGACAGGAAGTGAGCAGAGTAAGGCATACATACTGCTGGCCATTTAGTTACCATCCGGAACTTTCAGTTCATTATCCGATACACCTCTCAGACAGTGATTACTACGCAGTTTCATGAGAATCTCCCGTCTCAATATCATAAATGTCTTATTCTTTAATTTAGTTACTGAATATTATTTGTATAGTTAACTCCTTTTTAAACCCATTTAGAGCAAACTGCGCTTTTTTAATATTCTCAGTGATATATTCTCTATCAACAAGCGTTATATATGATGATAATTTTCAATTTACCGTTTGGTTTTCTGTCTTTTCATGGCAAAATATTTTTCCCATAAAATACCATTGCCTGAAATGAATGATTAAATTATATATATATATATACACACACACACACACACACACACACACATATATATACACACATATATATATATATATATATATATATATATATATATATATATATATATATATATATATATATATATATATATATATATATATATATATATATATAGTAAAAATGTATTCTAAAATGTTCTATTACCGCTGTTTTGTTGTTCAAACTCAGCATTATCTATTTGCATTTTTTTAATCTCTGTAATGCACTCTAAATCAAAATATTATACACAATCAAACTGTGCAATAAATGAAAAAATTAACTTAGTCTCACCTGTGAGCTACCAAAACAAAAGCAAATTAATTTACGAATGGAATGTTCTTTCAGCCATCCTTACACAACTGAAATATGAAACTGAAAGCGCTGTACAGATGATGACCTATTTATCTATCACCCAAATGGTGTCAGTGTGTGAAATATTGGTTGTGATGACAAAAATGCTAACCACTCTAAAACTGTAGCAAGATTAAGCATAATAACGAAAAAAACTAAGACACAACGTAACTTAAAAATATCACTAGAGGGAAAACCTGTTAATGACTGGTTAGAAGCCTACAACCGATCAGTGTTCCACGTACTCATCTACTGTTACTTGAAACTGGCACGGTTAGAATACACCATTTTTTATCAAATAAAATATACTTCAATCTCTAAATATAATCACTATCAAGGGGTTAAAAAGTTATATAGAATATAAATAGAGTATATATCTTTCCTCGTGGACATGTACTAAGTTTTCATTCTCTATATATGAGATTGGACGAGCGTAGGCTACACAGCACACGCACACACGTACATAAATATATATAGGGTGTGTGTATATATATATATATATATATATATATATATATATATATATATATATATATATATATATATATATACATATAATATATATATACACACACACACACATACACATATATATATATATATATATATATATATATATATATATATATATATATATATATATATATATATATATATATATATTTATATAAACTAGAAATAATCAACACACAATCACGTGTGGAACAGAAAACATAAATTTCTGAAGCAGGATGTTGTACATCAATGGATCGAACCCAGGTATTTTGTTTAGCAATTGAAATGCTTCAAGGTATTAAAGAAATTGACAGCTGATCTGTTAGCGTCGTATTATGTATTTATATGCCTCAACATTTGGCCAGAACAAACTTAAACGAATAGTGTTTTGATGCCTTGTATAACAAGTGCCTTATTTTATGAAGCCAGCTGTTAAGAGCATAATACCTTTATTCGTAATACCTCTGTCAGTCCTTCACTCTCCCAAAGCCTGTTATTTAATGTAGCAGTTATTTAGACGTCATCTGAAAGCAGTATTTTAGGATAAAATAAGGCATTTATACTGGCATCAACACTGACGTTAATGGTCTGGAACATACGTCTGGCTTGACAAGTGTGCTTGCTTGCTATTCATTTGAATAGTTTGTTGCTAAATTTACATTTTTTAGCAAATGTTGGAGGATCATATAAATACAACGCTAACAGATTAGCTATCGAAATCTTTAATACCGGAGGAGAAGCATTTCTCTGTACAACTAAACAAAACTTTTTTTCTCTCTTCAAAATCTCCACGACTTGCTGGTTTATAACATCCTACCTCCCACTCGAAAATTTGCATGTTTCAAAAAATCTAGGGCTACCATAAATAAAATCCATTTCTCATACAGAAAGCCTTCTGTGTCTGTCAGCCAAAGTGGACTTCACTGTATCTGATGATGTTTTTTTTTATCAATGTCAGTTTCGTTAGGCCGGACTAAAAATAAATAAATAAATAAAAATAAAATAAAATAGAAAAAGAAATATCTAACATCACATCGGCTTGGATATAGGTTTCTTCACATTCTCCATTATAAAGGAACTGTTTTGACTGCTGCTACTTCGCCTCTTCGATTTTCGTGCTAGGTTTTCCCTACGGGAGCTCTTGAGCTTACAGCATTTCTCCTTTCTCAATGAGGGTTGCAGCTTACATAATAATAATAATAATAATAATAATAATAATAATAATAATAATAATAATAATAATAATAATGGCGAAGAAATCCTCAATGGTGAAGGTGTAAATGTATTTTAAAAATATATGTACAAAATGAGATCTCTCGAGAACCTGCTCGATTCTCCTTCTCGAAAGCTCTCGTTTTGTATATATATTTTGAATATATATTTACACCTTCACCATTGTGGATTTCTCCACCATTTTAGCGTCTCATGCTATCAGGAGATTTTCATGAATAATAATAATAATAATAATAATAATAATAATAATAATAAATAATAATAATAATAATAATCGTATCACTCAACGCAACAATCATTAGGCCACATTTTTCTAAGTTAAGATTGTAAGTATGAAATGACTGGTGTCAATCTCTATTCATAAATGTTATCATTGTGCAGGCAATAAAATTTAATCGCTTTGTCCAAAGAACTCTGAACCCCAACGATACAAACAAGAAGGATTATATTCTAATTATGATTATTATTATTTTACTTCATTAAACGAAACTCCAGATGTGGCACTCACTTTTGTGTGTACTTTTACATTTTTCTCCGCTTTCACCTTTCTTTTCTATAGGAATGTTTCTTACAATTTCTCAGTTTCACTGGGAAACAAAATGGACATGGGATGCAACACCTTTCGTATAAACTTCACACACCTTGTACATCGGATTCAGTTTCCTAGTCTTGGCATTAAGCTGACTTTATGCCAGCACAGGCTCTTGCTCATAGAGCAGCCAGGAAAAAAAAAAAGTCGGTATTTATTTCCTAAAGGAACGGAAAAGTGGTAACCTAAAATTGGGCAATCAGTGGGCCAGGTTTTGTTCCCAGGTATGTTGAAACTCAGCCAGTGCATGCATAAAAGTGATATCAGAGAAGTCGAGATGTCCTAGAGTGGAAGCAGGAAGTGAAAATAATTCTGCCATTTTATTCAAAGTATGTATATATAATATAGTAATACCAATTTCTATCATTATTAACCTAGAAATATTATAATTTCTTCTATTTCTTCACTTTGTATTAATGTTGTCTACAAACGCGTATATTACGAGTTTACAGAAATGTTGGCAAATTTGACTAACACATATATACCTATACATACCCACACATCCATTATACACACACACACACACACACACACACACACATATATATATATATATATATATATATATATATATATATATATATATATATATATATATATATATAGCTGAAAAGAACAGGAAAAGCTTGAAAAGAAACGAGAGTGAGTGTCTGTTGTTGCTTTTAAGCTTTTCCTGTGGCTTCAGCTAATAAACAAAATCAAGTGCATATTTTTGTGATTTCTTAGTGTGTGTGTGTGTTTATATATATATATATATATATGTGTGTATGTATATATATATATATATATTATATATATATATATGTATTATATATATATATATATATATATATATATATATATATATATATATATATATATATATATATATATATATATATATATATATATATATATATATATATATATATATATATATATATATATAATGTATGTATGATTGTGTGAGTTATCAAGATGCTAAGTTCATGTCACACATTATATGCATGTAAATTCAACTCATAGCGAGAAAGAACTGCCTGAAGCGACAAACCAATACAACACCAAAATGAAACTTACCGAACAACGAATGGTTTATCAGTGCACTGACATGACGTTAATAGTCAGGTCTATACAAAATTTCCGAAGACAAAATGTCGTACCGTCCTCTCTCTCTCTCTCTCTCTCTCTCTCTCTCTCTCTCTCTCTCTCTCTCTCTCTCTCTCTCTCTCTCTCTGTTATCAAGGACATGATCTGCCACGCGCTGTAACCCTATAATTCCGGGTGTAAAGAGATGGGGAGGAGATGAGATGCCGGGGTCCCGGCCAAGACGATGGGGGTCAGTAGGAAACGGGAGGGGAGGGGTGGGGGCTAGGGCTGGGCGAGAGGAGTTAAAAGATAAGTTGGTCCCTTCGGGCCTCCCGTAGGGAAAATTGGCCATCGATGATGCCAACACCTGGAACATGTGTTCAAGCTACGGCATGGGTGAAGGGCGTTCTCTTTAGGAGAGGTCCGCGATAAATAACGTTGGAAGATTTTAGATGGTTAATAATAATAATAATAATAATAATAATAATAATAATAATAATAATAATAATAATAATAAAGCTGAAATGCTTCGAATTGAAGAGAATGCAGTGAAGCTTCTTGGTGAAGTGGCCCAGAAGCTTCGAAGGGCTGATAATCTTCGAAGTGAAGGAAAAATCTTTTAAAAATATGTTACTTTACAGAAATCACATTTATTGAAAATTTATAACTGTCTGAATGAAGTTCTGTTACAAGATATTAATTTTAAGCAAAAGTTAAAAATTATTCAAGAATCTATAGACATGGATATTATTAGCTTCGTCAATAATTTTTTTTTTATAGTCAAGGGCGTTCTGTCTCCGTTGCTACTTAATATCTGTATAAACAAATTTATAAGGTAGAGCCAGGGAAAGCAAGAGCAAGCTTGCATGTTTAAGCAATGTTTGGGATACGAAGTGGAAAGGCTAATGACACAACATGGATAGGTGACAGCAAGGAAAAATTCCAAACACGGAAAGGAGTCTAAAAGTGTTTGTAGGAAGGAAGGTGTTTCTAGCAATGACAGCTAAGAGTGAACGTGAACGTCAGGTTATGAGAATAAATGGAAGGTTAGAAGGTTGAGTGACGAATGCAAATTTCAGAACAAGAAAGAGGTTATGGAATAAGAAAGACAAAAATGGCATCCAGGGTGACGAAAGCCCGATTACATGAGGTTTGCGTCAAATTTTAAAGGCGCTGAGGTGATGGACGTGGATGAAAGATAAAAGCTTGAAGCTTCTAAGATGAGAAATATATATATATATATATATATATATATATATATATATATATATATATATATATATATATATATATATATATATATATATATATATTTCTACGATCTTTCAATTGAAAGGCAAGGGCGCTGACCACTAGCCCATACAAGTAAAAGTTGGAACCTGAGGAACTGCACTGCAACTGCAGGAATTACCTGGGCAAGCTAACTGCTTGCATACCAGCGAGTTTTCCCAACTACTCGACTCGCTGGTATGCAAGCAGTTAGCTAGGTAATTCCTAGTTGCTCTCAGGTTCCAACTACTTGTATGGCCTAGTGGTCAGCGCCCTTGCCTTTCAATTGAAAGACCTGGGTTCGATCCTGATGTGAGTCAGAAATTTATTTCTGTTCCACACGTGACAGACGCGACAGCCGCAGCCCGGAGCAAGAATGCCTAAATATTGGAGAGTTCACGAACTCAGCTTAAGGAGGAAGGACTGTAGGAATTTCTATATATATATATATATATATATATATATATATATATATATATATATATATATATATATATATATATATATATACATATATATATATATACATATATATATATATATATATATATATATATATATATATATATATATACACATATACATATATATATATAATACGATGTGGGATGAAGGTCAGCATATGCGAAACTACGGCCTTATAGAGAAAACAAACTGGTCAAAGGGCATGTAATTTCAGTCCAGAAAGGAAGGGGCAATGAAGTTGCGCAAAGTATATGGCTGGAAGGGTGACGGAAACTTTAGATGCAATGGCTTCAGCATCCAGGAAGCGCAGGAGTACGTGAAAGACTGGGGTGGATGATGCAGTACAGTATATACAATAAGGATCGGTGTGCTTTTTATGCCTTATATGCGAGGTGCATAACGTGGTTGTAGGCTGTTAAAGTTTTATACACGGGAGTTCGGCGTGACTTTATCTTTGGTTTATATTTTTAAACCACTGCGAACTTCATAAACAGCCTGTGTCATTATATTAGTTGTTTGTTGATTAAATGACCACTATTCTAAAACTTAAGACACAAATAAAAATAAAAAAAAAACAGGGAAATAAAGTACTGGTAATTCAAAATATTGAGGTTACCTTTCAGACAGTCAAGGAGCAATGTCATTAATCATGAACAGTTTTCTATATATATTTGCGTGCTCGTGCATTAAGAATAAAGGTTTAACCAAGAAGGGTAGAAAACATGAGCCAGGCAGTCTACCATGGGTCCATTTCCTGATTAAAAACACTCTCTCTTTTAAAACTTTACATTCCTTTATATTGCTTTTGAAGAGTGTACCAATAATTAAATGTCAGACTAGGACCTTCAGGAATTTTTAAATCAGAGTAGCATCAATACCACAAATTGCCCTGAAGATACTGCAGAGTAATTCTCAGTAAAAGAAATTGCATTGGAAAGACCATTAAGGAATGAATACGTTTGTGTAGGAAAGCTGGGGCTGAGTTTATCAGATTTTAGTTCTAAGACATGTTGCACAGAAATGCCATGAAATTGAGGTCCAATTGGCCTGATGATGCGCAGATTTGAAATAAGTCATTTCACAGTATTTCTCCCGTAACTTTCAGGGTGATAGTAAGTCATATATCTCTCAAAAGATTACACAGTGAATTTCAATGCAGAAATGAGTGATGGAAGATCAACTAGGCCTTTGCAGATTAAGTCTGATGTTCTGCGAGAGAGTAAATATTGTCACCTATGACGTAAAAAATGGAATAAATGATGGAAGGATATATTTTCACTGGAAAGGTGGACGAAAGGTAAGAGACCAGCAATTGTCAGAAGAAATAATTTAAGTGGCTTCAGCAACTGCTAGAATGAAAGAAATGACTGATAAAATAATACAGGGAGGGAAGAAAATTTATGTTAATAACGGAACAGTCACTGGTAACTTCACACCCAAAATAATATGATCACGCTTCAAGCGATGTAAAGGATAAATCTCGCTTTGTTCAAACCAAAATTTTGATTCCTGTTACAATGGCATGAAATCTACCATGGTAACGTGAATCTAAATTTCGGTTTGAAGAGGAGTTCAGTTCTGACAAGCTGTAAGAATAGATGTAGTTCTGATCAGTCATAAGATGCGGCATAGGTCTGATTAAGTTTTTCAGAAGGGGTGTAGTTCTGATTAATACCGATGACTTCGTGAGACGAACAAAGAGGAGGTAGATGGAACAAAATTATTGCTTTAAAAGTGATAACTGTTTGATACAGGATGTAACCGGTTAAACATCACAAGAATAAAGAGGACGATTAGACAGAGAGCCAGTGGGTAGCGAAGTTAGTGATGATAACTGGCTTGAAATAGATATTTGGTTCGATTTTACTGGTGATCTATGCATTTCCTGTATCAAAGACAATAAGATGATGACGTTTCAAGTAAATCAAACTCCACCGCACTCGGGCATGTATGCAGAATTACTAAGTACAACAGTATCATTCTTGACAGATATGGGCAACGCAATGGCCTTCTGATCATTTGTTAAGTCACGAACTTTGAGTTTCTCTTTTCTATAAACTTCCTTGTTTTTCTTAAGGACTATTAATTTGTGGTTCAATAGCTTATCAAAATATATATGTACACAAACAATTATTTACTAAGTAAATGAGGTAAAGATGATATATGAAAAAAGCAAATGGAGCACTTGAGCACCAACTGTAATATTTTCATCATTCAGGAGCCTTTATTTTTGTGATGGAAAATATATGAAAATGCATTTTTTTAGTATGCATGAACACAACATAAAAGCAAAAATTCATTACAATCTTTTCCTTTTTGAACTTAGGATTCTAAATTAATTAAATGGCCCATTTTCGTTACGGAGTATCAAAATCTTCAAGAAAACGTTAAAATAATATTTCGGAATTTTTCAATAGAGAAAAATATATAAAAAATTTCCGTTTTTGTCTGCATACAGAAAAAAAAAACACACATACACACACCTTTAAATTGTACATTTCCATACATTTCTTTTATAACTGGCTCGGTAAGTTTCAATACTTTTGCACCTGTAGAATACTTTTGGGGATACTGAATGTATGCAATTGTATATACGCGTGTGTTTTATTTTTCCAAAGTGTGCCTTGGTATTCATACTGTACAGTACAGTACAGTTTGTTATATGCATCATGAAACAGACTTGTATAGCGTCATATATGCTGCAAAATGACAATGAATTCTGTTGCGTAATTTTTACAAGAACTTTTATGGAACAAAACGCGCCTTGGAAAATTAAGGAATGTGTAACGGACGGAGCTTGGATTGGCGATAATATCGCGCAAGTAATTGCTACGTATGTAGGAATGAAAATGACAGTTTGAAAGCATATTCTTTCTTACATGAATCATAGTGAAATATTATACAGAGTAAAACTATTGTTTCATGTGTCAACGGTACCGATGAGTTACAATTGGTGTTGCTGCTTTCTCTGAGACACTTCACTACAGTTAATAAAAATTTCATTCGTCATACAGAAATGAGTTGTGTAAGCATTAAGCAGAAAAAGCAAATAATAAAGCATAATTTACATACTGAGAGGTGCAGGTTTCTTCATCTCCTTTCTCACGGGTTCTGAGTTTTATCAAGAGTCCCCCACAACCTTAATAGAATTCAATGGGAGAAAGAGACATTCCCTGCGCCTTAAAAGTCTTGTTGATCACGCCAAGATGGGAAAACTGTAGGGCATTATCTCGTATCTGAGGCCAAAAAGGGGTTCCCTTTGAGAGAGCCACTGCTGGGGCGTGGTCTGCGGGTTCTTGATATGATCTTAGGCTGTCAAGACAAACGAAGCAGTGGTATGCTGTTCGTCTTTGAGGTCCTTCAGGACCAATTGTTTTTTCCCACTGCGTCTTTTGTCTTTGGCCTTTCCTTACTCCGACCCCACCCTCCCACCCACTGTTGGATGTCTTTCAGGTATTCTAACATCCTGCTGAGTCTCTCCGTCTCTTCTTCCGTTTGGATATCTCTCCCTCTCGTCCTCCTTCCTGTCTTTTTCTGATAAGACACCTGGGATCTTGCCCCCTCCAACCCCCTCTTCTTCTTCTTCTTCTTCTTCCATCTCCTTTCTGATGTGCTGTACTCCTTTTCGTCTCCTTTACTTCAAGAGACACCTGGGAATGTCAGTCATTATGGCGTCTGCATGCCCGAATTTCTTTTCTAAAATCTCGAGCGCTCTTCCTTTCTCGTCGCCCATCACCTGAAAGTCCTCATTAAAGTCCCTTTGATTATCCTTCAAGTTCGTCTCAAAAGCCCCCGGATGCCAAAGGATAATAATATCCTTTCTTAGCGTCCTGAAGGAGTGGTCGCCGATGGTTCCTGTGAGATCGAGAAGCACCATTCCAAGAAAAGAAAAACCCAAGGAAAATTCCACGTGACGTCATGAGACAAACGAGGCCAATCAAATGAGGGGCGGGGGCTACATAATGCGGCCCCATCTCGTCAAAATTGAATCTGGAATTCCTACGGACTTGTCTCCTGTGGATTCGGCACCTTTCGGGCCAACACCTGGGAATGCGCCCGACACAAAAGCCAAGTGCCTTAGCACAAACATTCATCCCATTGAAACAAGGTTTACCAGGACACACCACAGCGATCGAAAATCCTATGGTACTACGGCTAATTTCGCCCCTATGACTTTCCATTGATGAATCATCGGAATCTCCTATTCATGTCTTCGAATTGAACACGGCCGCTTCTGAATGGCGCGCGAGGTACTCTGCCAAGATTTTTTTTTTCTAATGCTGAGATGTTTATCCTTGAGAGAGAGAGAGAGAGAGAGAGAGAGAGAGAGAGGTGTTCCTTGTGAATGGGCAGACGGCAGCTGCTGCTTCTACCACCTTCTTCCTGGGTATTGGGGTATTGTTATGTACAACGCCATCCCTTCCTCTCCGGCCTCTGCCATAGCAAAACCTACTTCCCCTCTCTATATTTCCTCTCGTTATTTCCCACTTCCTTTTCTTCTTTCTTGTGCCATCATGTGCGCCGTATCCGATGACACTTCCTGCCCGACACCTTGTAAGGGAGTGCATGTGTTTGGCACCTTCCGCCCAGATCGGTTCCCTTCTTTGTCAAATGCCAATTTGTTTTGATTGGACTCCAGCTTTGAAACGCCGCCCTACAGATAGGTTCTCGCGTCTAAAGCGAGAACATAATTTTTGCTCCTGCTTGATGGTGGCAGGCTAGAACAGTGTCGTATTATTTCAGTCATTAAAAGGGTCGCTTAACTGAATGTGTTCTGTCTTAAATTAGGAGAACAAAGTGATTATTGAAATAAAAAAGTCTGTACTTAGAATTTTTTTATCATTATTTCGAATTAAATGAAAGAAATATTACCATAACAGTACTTGCATGTATGCTTCTAAATGCATTAAAACTACAATACATTAAATGACATACACACACAACAAATACTATATATACATACACACACACACACACACGCACACACATATCACAAAATAATCTCTGAAATCTAATTACACTACAAATAATACCCTTTTTAGTATTATTAGTAAAATTGTATATGGACCTTAGGTGGAACATTATCTTAGTGTATCGAAAATGACAGTTATAAAAGACTGAATCAAGACGGCAAGCCGAAACGTTAGGTTTATTATCTGTAGATTAATAACCCGACTCTCTGACTTCTGTTGGACCAAAGCAGTTTCATCTTGCAAGGATTATTAGGCACCATCGATGAGAGAGGGTGGCCTGAGTGGTATTACTCGCAGACTATCGCCCCGATCCTATAGAAGTGACGCATCGTCCCAAAACATGGATTATATTAATAATATTCCCGCTGTGTTGATGGTGGTGAGGTGGAAGTTACGCACTGCAAATACACAAATATGGATGCCTACTATTATTATCATTATTATTATTGTCACTGTTTTCCAAAAGCTCTCCGCCCCCCATAAACCCAAAATCTCGAATGGCCAGGAACAATGCGACAGATTAACATGTAACGGAAATCGTCTAAGAGGCATAACCAAAAACAACAGTGAAGCAGCGCGTGTCTCGTGTAATCCGACCTTACTCTTGACCCCAACACCTGTGACCTATTATGACCGACAGAGGCCGCGGCCACGAGCCGGGAGGGAAAGGGAGAGTACGGAAGGGGCGGTAAGTTATGGCGGTGAGGACCAACCGCACACTTTCAAGCCTGGGCCTGAGTCGGCCTCAAGCAGATGCGTTTGGGAGACAGATGGAAGATCCGGTAAACAAAAGGTGCGGAAACCTCTCGCTGAGGAATCTCGGTCTTCTCAAACTGAACAGCTGTAAGAGGCAAGGCACCGATTTGTCTTCCCTTATCCTTATCTTACATTTTATGGTGCTGGAATGACTACTAATACAAGCGTTATAAAATGTTTATTAGAAAGTTATGATTTCTTAGGCGGGATTATACCGACACGGAAACTGATGCTTCGATTGCGCTCCCATTACTCAAGACAATAATCGATCTTAGAAATTTGTAATATTTTGTCTTTAAAATACCACCATCTCCTCGTAGAGAGAGAGAGAGAGAGAGAGAGAGAGAGAGAGAGAGAGAGAGAGAGAGAGAGAGAGAGAGAGAGAGACTGCAATATTTCCATTACCCAATTAACGTGTTTCTGTTCATGATGAACCTCCAGATTAACTCCCTATAACCATGCAAGCAAAGTACTTTCACATGGAATAAGATGGGTCCTTGCAGCTCTCTTGATAATCCAGTGCATGCAACCTCATTTGAAGAAATGCAATATTAAGCATCGACATTAGGTAGAAATGTAGATGGTGATGATGTAATCGAAACAGGAATGGTAAGAGTTTTTTGGGGTATTATTTTCAAGTTACAGTTTAGTAACCGTGTGACTGGATTGCAGGTTTTGTCATAAACTTTTAGTCGTCCATTTGGTCAAAAGTAAAGGGTAGAGTTTTGCTGTTCGTTTCTTTCTTCCAAATAAAGAAAAATTTCTCTATAACGTCATATATATCTATTTATGATGTTGTGCAGAACTTTATATTTATTTTCAAGAAGAAGAAGAAGAAGAAGAAGAAGAAGAAGAAGAAGAAGAAGAAGAAGAAGAAGAAGAAGAAGAAGAAGAAGAAACGAACAGCAAAACTCTGCCCTTTGCCTTTGACCAAATCGAGGACTAAAAGTTTATGACGAAACCTGCAATCCTAATCACACGGTTAGTAAACTGTAATTCGAAAATAAGTTTTACCATTCAAATATCGAGTAAAATCATCACTATATATATTTTATAGGTAATGTTCGTATTTAATATTGCGCTCCGTCCAGTAAGGTCAGCTGTACTGTCGTCTCAAGAGCTACAAGACCCACATTATCCCTTGTAAAACTAGTAGAATATTAACAGAATATGCTGCATTTGTCTCTTTCAGTTAGTGACATTCGAATAACCCTGGAAATTTGATGAATACCTCGCAAGAGCCCGGTCCAGTGATGTGGAGAAGATTTTTTGAGGATTCATGACTTTCCTTCGAGCAATCCCCTCAACAGTAAAATTTTCAGATTATCTGGATGAACTATGAAATAGGAATTATAATAAAAAGAAAACCAATAAAAATTCAACCCGAAAAAACCAAAAGAAGTTTAGAATTCTTGTAATACAATTCTTACATACACTTGCACACGCACACAAACATATAAATAAACAAATATATATATATATATATATATATATATATATATATATATATATATATATATATATATATATATATATATTAGTTAAAAATGGCATTGTCCACGTACAAAAAGTTTACCACAGGTATTAACATCCACCGATAGGTAAGCCATAAATGTCAAGGGCTTATTCTGTACACCCACAACTCAAATACTTCAATCCGAGGTCAAATTCAGAGTCTAGAATCTTGTTGGCAGGATTTAAGAGAGAGAGAGAGAGAGAGAGAATTAAAATTGAATGTGATCTGTCGTATGTCTTTAGTTCCGATATATGTGAGAGTCGGGAAGGACGATTCTAAATCAAATATGCCCCATTCAAAAATAGAAATAAAACGTACTATACACTGAAGAATAAGCCTTTAAAAATGATGATGTAAGGTTGGGAAACAGTTACACCAACGACGGTATTTGACAGGAATCACTGATACCACTCTTAGTTCTTCATTGAAGGGGTGGGTAGAGCTCTCGGCTAGCACGCTGTTGGCCCAGCGTTCGACTCTCCGACCGGCCAATGAAGAATTAGAGGAATTTACTTCTGGTGATAGAAATTCATTTCTCGTCATAACGTGGTTCGGATTCCACAACAAGCTGTAGGTCCCGTTGCTAGGTAACCAGTTGGTTCTTACCCACGTAAAGTAAATCTAATCCTTTGGACCAGCCCTAGGAGAGCTGTTAATCAGCTCAGTGGTCTGGTTAAACTAAGGTATACTTAACTTTCTTTTGACACCACTCTTAACTCATCCCTCGAATCTCTCTGAGCAACAAGGCTCTTTCTATAGGCATCATCTCAATTACTGTTCCCTTCAGCTTACGAGGAGTTTCTCCTCCAGTCAGGCGACAATGCGATGCCGGTCAGGCTACCCTTTCTCACCTTTACGACTAGAGTTCGGTTCTGAGACTGTTTATTTCCCTCTACCATCAAGCTTCGGAACTATCTTCCTGCTTCTGTTTTCCTGACTTATAAAATGTCTTCCTTCAATATAAAGACAGGTCTATCGCCCTCTGCATAGTTTCGCCCAATGCTGTGGCATTTCTTCTTCAAACCTGTGCTAGAATAGACCATTAACATGACTGTCCAATAAACCACTGAGCTTGCAAAAAAATATTTCAAACATGTAACATGACTTGTACTTGTAGGTATCTCACTCATGCGGTAGTCTTATTTGTTCACGTCTGAATCTGAATGGGAGAACCAAGTTGCCGTAGTTGCCTGTCCAATAAACCACTGAACTTGCAAAAAAAAAATGTTTCAAACATATAACATGACTTGTAGGTATCTCACTCATGCGGTAGTCGTATTTGTTCACGTCTGAATCTGAGTGGGAGAACCAAGTTGCCGTAGTTGCCTTTTTATGCTAATAGTAAATATTCTTAACTGCTTCATGGCTACACAATTAGGCCTGTTCAACTTGAAAAGAAATAAGAGACCTACTCAAGAACGCATTTTTTGTACATAAATCTTCTAGATTAAAATTATATTTTTTCGCTCCTTCATGAGAAGCAATTTTCCTTTGTGAGGCTTAATGCCATGTGTACTCAGATTCACTGTCATCACTGGTATACGATGATATCAAAGAAACGTTAAGTTTATTCATCACAAATAAAAAATACAAGTAACCACCCATGATGTTTAATACAAACTAGCTCAGTATCTGCACGTGCGCGCTAAGATATAATCTGCATGCAACGAAATCACTTTTTTCTTTTAATTCCGAGCCACGAGTCTGCAGCAACAAAGTAAACAAATTTGCCTTCTCGTGTTACAACTTCAGTCGGAAACGAATGGAGGAGGAGGAGGAGGAGGAGGAGGAGGAGGAGGAGGAGGAGGAGAGTAAGCAGATGAGAGAGGCTGAGGGAAAAGAGGGGAAAAAAGAAAGAAAAAGAAGAGAGAGAGCGAGAGAAAGATTCGGAGGGGGAAATTATGTTTACAACAGTGAAACCGGAGTCGCTGGGGCTAACACGTGCGAGAGAGGAACCTGGGGAAACGAGGACCTTGAAACGGGGAAGGACCAAGGAATACAATAAACGGCGTTAAAGGGAAATTTAAGAGAGAGAGAGAGAGAGAGAGAGAGAGAGAGAGAGAGAGAGAGAGGTGGGGCAGGAAGGAGGAAGAGGTAGGAAGTGGTAGGAGGAGGGAAGGAGAGAAATGTAACAAGAATTAGGAACGCATCAAGACCACGTGCGCCGGGTTTGAATTCTTTTTCTAAGGAATGCATAATACAGGGGGGTGAAGAGAGATGTGAGGGCGCGTGGAAACGAGTCAAATCTCTACGCGCATCCGGAAATAGGCTCACATTAAGACCATGACTGTTTCCTCAGTAGAAGAGATGGAGACGGGGGTTGAGAGAATACTATGGCATGATCAAAAAGTATTCCAAATGTGCACTACTTCCCAATCATGAAGTTTACGACTGTACAGTTTTTCTCCAAATGAACCCATTTCACAATAAGTTTTCAGGTATTCTAAACATCAAATGTGGCTTAATATAGATATATAAACGTAACGCGTGTATAAGAGGCCAAAATTAATAATTAGTGTCACAAACTCTACTAACCTGCTATCATGCTGGAGATGGGTTGCTATCGATTCTAAGTACAGAACCTGACTTCAATAGCAATATGCACAGCAGAGTTTATATCAATTTATATTTCCATTTGAAGCCGCGTGGTGAAAGTCACTGTCTATCGTTGTACTTCAACCAGACCGCGGTTCGAATCCTGACCTGTGCAGATACACTTAACAATATACAGTAATTTCCTTTGGGACTGAGTTATTCCAAAAGTGTAGTGAATTCCATACCAAACGATATTTGTGGATATTTGTGGAGTAATATTTGAGGATATATGAGAATTAAAAGAAGATAAGTTTTAATAATAAAACTGTACACACAGGCACACACCCATATACATATATATACATATATATATATAATATATATATATATATATATATATATATATATATATATATATATATATATATATATATATATATATATATATATATATATATATATATATATATATATATATATATATATATATATATATATATGTAATAAAGTAACTATCAATTATCAATGTGATTATTGTTATGATTATTATAGCTTCACATATTAATTAGTAGTTACTTTATTACACCCACACACACACACACACACACACACATATATATATATATATATATATATATATATATATATATATATATATATATATATATATATATATATATATATACATATATATCATATTATTACAGGTGAAAAATAAGAAACAGGGTGTAGGTCTGACCGGTTTCGACTTTATTTCCAAGCCATTGGCTTGAAATAAAGTCGAAACCGGTCAGATCTACACCCTCCTTATTTTTCACCTGTGGTAATGTGTGATATATATATATATATATATATATATATATATATATATATATATATATATATATATATATATATATATATATATATATATATATATATGTATATATAATATTATATATATATATATATACAGGACTGGAGCACAAAACTGCAATTGTAATATAACCAGCGAACGCTTTCACTTTACATAAGGAACTATTTTACAGCACTTTTTCCACCTCTTTTCCCTCCTCCTCCTTAAGGGCAACAAAGTCGGACCAAACTCTACGAACTCTCTCAATGGGGTCATTTTAAGGTTAAGAGTGAGAGAGCGTGGAGCATCTACAAAAACAGTATGTATCTCCTTGCCCTTTCATTTCTGGTTGCAGTTTAAAAATGGGGTTTCGAAGAGGAACAAAAAATAGAGAAAAGACCAAAAATCAGAAAAATGCGAAAGCTTCCTCATTCACCTCCAGGAAACATGTGGTTACAGGTGACATCAAGTTTCTTAGGTTAGCAAAGAGAAAAAATAAGGAGGGGTTTAACCTGCACGGCTTCTAAGCCCTTTGTCTCTTTTAACTGCGTTTGGTAGGTTGGTGGGTATTAAGGCATCCTGGGACACCTCAGGAAACAGGTAAAGTCACTCATATAAGTTCGTGGATGTCTCCGGGCATAAAGGTGAATTCCATCTGACCTCTTACTGGACAACGGGTCTGTGTACTGACGTGAGGCGGGCACTCCGAAACTCTTATGGTGTAATTTGGTTAGACAAGGTTGTTTGCCAATCAGTTTTAATCATCAGTTATCATGATAAGATTATACATTATTTTTGATCTGATAAGGTAGGAAGCTTAGAAGAGATACTTAGGTTTCTATTAAGTTGTAATGCTATTAATTGAATACAAAAAAAAAAACAATCAATGAATCGGTTGTCGCCCAACGAACGTCGTAATGGAACACCTCTGATTCCTGCGTCAACAGTCTCGCCAAGGAAAAAGAAGAAATAAACCCCAAACACGTAAGACATTATTCAGGAAAGATTAATTCTATAAGTTTATTGAATTATATGTGATATATATATATATATATATATATATATATATATATATATATATATATATATATATATATATAAATATAAATTATATTTAATGCTGCTTACTGTATGTCTGACCATGTTGGGATAAAAAGTCTATTTCAGCTTAGATGAGGTCAAATTCAATTTTTGTATGGAGATTGTTAAGATCTAGTTAATTTCTTTCTTTCTCTCTCCCGTTGGAAGGATATTGCTGTCATTCCACCTTTCGCTGTGTAACGAAGGCATTAGCTAAGGGTCTTCGTAGCTCCCCTTCATCCCTAGGCCTATCTGCAAATATAATTGTTATACAACTATCCCTCCATTCGTCAACGTTGTTTATTCTTGCTGTCCACTCTCGGATTGATTCTTAAAACAGCACTCAATTCCCTTTGCTGTCTCAGAGCTTGGTTTACAGTCTGAATCAGTGGTTCTTAAACTGGGTGTTGTGATCCCTGAGGGTCATTTGGGTTTATTTGGGGGTCACAAAGGGTTAAAAGGATTATATCTTAATTTTGTTTATTTCTTTAGCATTGACTCCTACCACAGCAATATCAAGAAATTTCCATGACTTGGTTTCTCATTATGTAGGGATAAAAACTTATATTAATGGGAATGGGTCATTTGAAGTGACTGAATTTTGATATTCATTCTAAATTACTACCCTACATAAAGGTAAAAAAAATATATAAAAATCTACACTGATGAGTAGTCTTAAGAGTAGAAGGGTGTTGACCACATTTTATTTGACAAGGATAACAATTCACTGATTTTTGCTATCTAAAACTATTGTTTTAATCTTTTCCTTTCGGCTTTATATTGAACTGAAAACTTTTACCAATTTGGAACTTACTAACCACCCCTGCCACGTGAGCACACATGCTCGGGTGGTGTCGGACCGTTGGGAGTCCAGGCAATATCCTGAGATGCCTTTGGGGGTTATCGGATAAAAAGTTAAGAACTACCGGTTTGAATTCTAAAAACAATTTGTATCTACTGTCCATATTTCGGCTTTCATTATTATTATTATTATTATTATTATTATTATTATTATTATTATTATTATTATTATTATTATTATTATTATTGGAAAAGTAAATCCACAATGGTGTGACTGTTTAGTTTTGTTATTTGAAATTGAGATTGACAAGGAGGGCCGTGCAGGTCTTCGAAAGCTTTCTGCTGTATATTTTAAATAACAAAACTAAACAGTCACACCATTGTGAATTTACTTTTCCATTGTATTGACTCATGTGATTATGAGTTTTCTTTGGATTATTATTATTATTATTATTATTATTATTATTATTATTATTATTATTATTATTATTGCTATCCATTTTCTCTGACCTATTCTTTAATTCAAAGCACTGTATGGCCTTTGCTGCCCCAATGCTTTGCTTAAAGACTAATTATATACTCCAATCCAATCTTATTTTCGTAACACATAGGATAATGTATCATTTTTCCTTGCCAAATCAGAATGGACGGTGTTCATAGACCCCGGATCCAACAGAGAGTGCATAAGGTAACAGGGCGTGCAGATCGGCCCGAGATTATCAGCCAACGTGGAGCGATTATTGGCATGAGAGACGCTGGAATGAATAGGACAGCCATAGCTAGAACCATGGGGCTAAATGTTAAAACAGTAACCAAATGGTTAAATAGATTTGACGGGGAAGGTAGTGTCGCTACCCGTCCAAGAAGTGGGCGACCAAGGATTTTAACTGCTGAAGACGATCAGCGTATTGCCCAAACTGTGATGGAGAGGCCACAGTCATCAGCAGTTGACCTAACTCAAGAACTAAATTTACAATGTAATCCTGAGACAACTAGACGCCATCTTAATGAGCTTGGTTTTCGATGCAGTATCCCAGCTAGAAAAGAAAAGCTAAGTCAGGAAAACAAGACGGCACGACTGAGATTTGCAAGAAGATACACCCAAGATGTATATGATCAAAATTTTTGGAATTCTGTAATATGGACAGACGAGAAATCTTTTCAAACAACGGCAGCAAAAAATCACACATGCTGGCGACCTTTGAACACAAGATTTGAACTCCAAAACATACAGGAATTGAAAAGAAGCGGACGCCAGAGTGTGAGCTTCCATGGTTGGATGTGGTCTGGGGGACTAGGGGACTTGACCAGGATTAATGGCAACCTGGATGCTAGGCAATATATAGAGATACTCGAAGCAATTATTCCCTCTATTCGCGCAACAGCGATTCCTGCTCCAAATCCAATTCATTTTGTTCATGATAAAAGCTCCATCCACACAAGCCACTTAGTCGGGGATTGGTTTCGACAGCATCCAGATATCATTGTCATAGACTGGCCAAGCAAAGGTTGTGACATCAATGTAATTGAAAACGTGTGGGCAATGATGGTCAGGACATGGGATCTACAGGAAGAGCGGACTCGAGAAGCAATAGTTGATCATGCCGTGTCTGAGTGGGAAAATTTAAGGCGTTTACCCAACTATTGCCAACGTCTAGTAGACTCCGTCCCAGAAAGACTTGATACAATTATTCAAGCTAATGGGGTTGGGGCAGGTATTAATGGATTGGAGATGCTGTAACTTTCATTCAGATATGAATATTGGAATTTAAAAATAAATGCTGTTGTAATTTGGTTAGATGGCTATGAATCATCTGTTATCTTTTGTATTTATAACTTATGCCTTGTGATTTATTGTCTTATATTAAAATAAGAATGGCAGTAATGAAATATTCTAATGTTTTTTCTCTTGAAAATATTCAGTATATTCTGTTTTATTTTATTTATGTTTTATGGTATCTGTAGTAACATTATGATGTCCTGCTAATCATAGTAGTTTTATAAAACTTATTTATTTTGACACTTGTTCTTTTACTGTTAGACGTTGCATTAATATCTTAGATCACCATATCATCTGATTTATTAACGATTATTCTTATATTGTAGGTTTTGATAATAATAAACATATGTTATTTATACAATTCTTTTTTTATTATAATTTGTGTTGTGTGATTTTTTACTGTTTTCCCACAAAGAAACGGTATGGAATATATCTTGACTACACGTAGAAAGGCGAGAAAAAGTAACTGGTTAAAGGAGAAAGAAAAGAGGAAAAAGAACGCATCGAGTCAAATATATATCTAAATGAAAATGAATATGCAAGTAAATAAATGAATAAAAAAGTTACACAACAAATACACAGAGAAGCGCAATGCTACATTTTTTCTCAACCGTTTTCTTTTTTATTTTTTCCAAAACAAAAACGTGCAATGGGATTAGGAGAGTTTTCTGCGTGTTTGAAGGCAGGGCAGCATAAAATTACATAGGGGTACGTACGTTAGCAAAAATTCTTACAGTACCATAATCAGCATGAGTCGTTTAACCTCTGATAACAGACCGTATAATTGTTTAGTTATTCATTAAAAATTACACGTCACAGAGGAAAAGATACTCCCCCCTCCCCCATTCTTTCCTACTCTCTCTCTCTCTCTCTCTCTCTCTCTCTCTCTCTCTCTCTCTCTCTTTCTCTCTCTCTGACGTCCATCATATATCTAAATTTTGTATCTACTATTGTTGTGAAGCAATCAAACTAAAATTATTTCGTGACTTTTAAAGAAAACTATTTTTTACCAGAAAAATTCTAAAGGTATTCAGTTAAAATCTATTAGACTGCTGAGAGAGAGAGAGAGAGAGAGAGAGAGAGAGAGAGAGAGAGAGAGAGAGAGGGTGGGGGGGAGGCCGCATATCTATAGACTTCAAGTTTTACAAGCCAACACTACAATCAGGGGAAAACAAAACGCTTTGTATGGGTTGATGAAACAGTCGAGAAAACAAAATCTTTTTCAGTTATGTACTAGTCCGGTGAACTTCATTGAATAATAGTTCTTTTTGTTTCTTCAGGACAGGAAAACTATAAAACAGTCGTCCATAGATATTTGCGTTCTAATAATGCACCCATCTGCGATTAATATTTCCAAATACCCTAATTTCATCTAGTAGCAAATCACAAATACATTATGTAATTCAGCTTATCTTAAACACTAATAAACACAAGCATTACTTCATACCGTATTACAGATTACTGTATCAAAGGATGCGTACAGGCTCGAGAAATCTCAATTATTTGTCTCGTTTATACAAAAATTAAAATGTTGGCAATTGTCAAACTTGTCCTTTATCACTTAAGAATAAAAATCAGTGAAGAAAAGAAGAGCCTACAAAGCGTGAAAAGCTTGTCGTTACTAAGAGTTTCCTGTTCTTAGCCACCTGATATGCGACAGGAAGAGCCCAACAAAAGACGCCAGTACAGTCGTATAACCTGACGAACGGTTTTCTCCTTAACCGCTGGTGGCTGGTGGAAGGGAAAAGGGGCGTTTTTCCATGCAGTACCTCAGCGGAGTATAAAGAGAGAGAAATCCTCCCTCTCAATAGCAGCACCTTCTATCGGTCCTGTCCTCATCCGGGAGAGCAAAAACGCCAACTATAACCAGGGCTCTCTTACGACTGTCCTTACCCTATCTTTGACGGGTATTCAGATGTTATTTCTGCAACCCCCAAGCCTTCAGCTTTTGCATTTTAAAAGATATACCCCAACGTAATGTTTATGCAAATTATCTACAAGTAATAAACAGTTTAAAAAAAAGCCACAGGATCTTACCCTGACACATGTAGAAACATTTCAAGAGAATGGCAACTTTCGCAAAACTGGATGATTTCACCAATATTTCTTTAGGGAAGAGATCGAGGCAAGCTTGGCTGGTCAAAACAAGCTCGTTTATGCAAATGTACACACGTTGATGGACTTCAAAACCCGCCTCTTAAAAAGAGGATTAAAGGATTCAAGAGATGTACAAGAAGGACTCATCATTTTACGAGAGAACGCCATTAAAGACTGTTCAGTCCTGCTGACTCAAGTCTTACATATACAACAAGGACAAGAGAACGAATGCAGAGCACCTGCAAGAAGTTCTTGAGACAAATGACAAAAGAAATATCCCTAAAAACAATAAGCAGAGGGTGGCTACCTAACGTCGTTGTTAAAAATAAAACTTTAGTTCTACTCAGCCAAGAAAAACGAAAATGTGCAAACTTCTTAGAGATGAGAGTAATACTCAATACAAAAACGGATCCGTACCGTGTAAACGAAAAGGAAGAGTTCAGTGGAGAAGTGCACATGGCACAAGAAGGGTAATACCACAGTGCCGCAATGGAGTAAACTCATTTCTCTAATGAATATCGTAGGTATGAGGCAGCAAGTCGCTGACCAACACATTTAACACTTTTGGGCTCATTTACAAGATTCCCAGGGGTTCCTGTTGCCACTTCCCAGCAACGTAAATCATCAAGTCCTCAACACTCCAACTTTATTCGAAAGGGAGGTAAAGTGGTTTCGGCTAATTTGGTTGTGGGAACTTGTGGTGACGTCACAATAACCAATGAAGCCACACCTTCCAACATAAGTTTTGGGTGAACTTTAATATACCTCAAGATGACAACTTCTCTGCAAGGTGTCTGTATATTGATGAATCTACTTCTGAGAACAGTTACCACAAAAAGTGTGGAAGGCAGAAACGAATAATAATGTAATGATAATAATTGGTTTTGCATGAGAGAGCCAATACTAGACAGATGGCCAAAAATGACCAACGTCTGCGAACAAAGTAGGCCAAGAAGCGAAGACATAATGGGGAGGAAAGGAGAACCAAACTCATGAATAGGAAAGGAAGACGAAGGAACCAAGAAGAAAGGACGAATTACTGGGGAGGAGGTAACAGAAAAGAAGATTCTTAACCGGGAAAAAGGAGGCAAAAGAAACGGCAGGAACACAAGCACCTTCTGAATAAGAAATTAAAGAACACTGTTCCTGTGGCGAAGGCTCTGAGAACAGGAGCCATTTGAGGAGGCTTCTTACCAAGCACTGTATATGAATGACCTTTCATCGAGTTTTCAACCGTTACCATCCCATGAGAGGGGAGATTACAACGTGTAGAATATAGTGCATAAAATAAAACTAGAGCACCGTAATTATTTAAATTAAAAAGCCAATTACAAATCTATGATCAAACATATGTATCTTTCATGTATAGCTATGAATGCGTAATATAAATGCATATATATACATATATGTATATATATATATATATATATATATATATATATATATATATATATATATATATATATATATATATATATATATATATATATATATATATATTGTTTATATATGCAGTTTATATTTTTATTGTTTTCAACACTGTCGAGATTTTGTATCTTATTAAAGAAGACAGACTTATTTTTCCTACAAACCTAATCAGATGTACGGTGTATATATATATATATATATATATATATATATATATATATATATATATATATATATATATATATATATATATATATATATATATATATATATATATATATATTACATGCAGGCTCTCCCATACCGAAGTTTAATCTACGAGGTTTTTAAACTAATTTAAGGAACCATGCTGAACTGTGAATCAGAGTTTAGTAAATCATAAATAACAAAGAACAACCGAATCATTCAGCCTGCCTATGAAAACATAACACATAGAAACTAAAGACGAAGTTCGCTTGTTCGTCTACATTAAACTGAAATCAAGCAACAAGAAAACCAGTCTAGGTTAAATAACAAGTGGAAAGCTTCTCTCTCATAGAAGATAAACGTGAATCGCGAACAGGTCCACTTCACAAACATTACAACCGTCAGACAATGGACCAAAATCCTCCATCTCTCGAACAGGTTGTGCCTGATCGAGTTCGCCCCATTCAAAGCCTGGATTAATTAGCTGAATATGTATGAAGCAACAGAGAGGGTTATGTCAACATATCTGAATCCATCCTTATTTGCTTCCTCGTGCTTTTTCTTCCAATTCTCTTTTGACCCGTAAAAGTTTCGTTCATCGAACACAGCCGTTATAACTGGCTTTCCCAGGCAAATCTTTGTTGATTGACAGATTACCAGTACTCGCCACGTAACAGCTATGGCCATTCGTATAAAGGCATCAACTACATGACAACACCGTGCTCTTATTTTTCGAACAACATTGGAAAACAACTGCATAGATTCTATACCAAATGCAAAAATACAGAAAGGGCACGTTATGTACCTGTACTGTAGAGTTCGTGATACATTTATTTGCAAATAACGACAAAGAGGAACCGGAGAAGAAATAGATTAAAAATTTATTTCAAACTACATCAGGTTCGTAGACTAAAACACAAATACGGCAATAAAAACCGTACTGGAATCATAAAAGTGCCAACTTACTTAAACTAGTTGATCATTTGATTTTTAATAAAAAAAAAAAAAGATCACAAATACGCAACCATGATACCTTGATCTACAAAAGCAAGATCATTTTGATTCATCAATGAAGCAAGGGAATTAAAAGGTAACGCATGGGTCTGCCCACCTCTCTCTTCTGGTGTGCTTAATCTATTGGTTTCCCCCCAGAGTTCTGAAATAGTATAATCTTCTCTCTAATAAGCGACGGGCTCTAGTCTGCCTCCTTTAAGCTAAGGGCATTTTGCCGACAGGAATTCCAATATTATCTCCTATCGGTTGACAATAAAATAAGCTTAGGAGCCTTTAACTTAAAACAGATGATTCCTTGTACGCAAATGGATGAGAGAAATAATTTCCCATATATAATTTGGTTCATACAACATACAGCGTGTAACTAGGAAAAAAAAAAAAATGTATAACCAAGTGATCTTCGAGGAACAAAGAATAAAAAGGAATGTTACAGAAAACTTGTCTTAATACAATAGCAATGCAGATTGTAAGAAAAAAAAAACCATAATTCCATCCTTATCTTTGCTTTTTCTGAATAATTTTCAGCAGATTCTATCCAAATCTCCAATCTGCAAATATACTTCCGACCTATATGGAAGCTAGAATTACTTGACAGATATGTTAAGCCAGTATTACAGTAAAAGCCACTTGCTCAGAGAGCTGAAACAATTGTTAGCAATTAACATGTGACTCGCTTCTTTAATATTTCAGCTCCTTCCCGTATGAGATACTGTGCGATGATCTTGGCCGTTTTCCACAGTATAAAGGACGCTGGGTTACACTGTATGAGGCAATCTTATATCAGTTAAGCCATCCAGTTCTAATCCAGCTGTTGACTATTTTATTTGCGATGATTATTTTGATATCTTTACAATCATGATCTTGTCTTGGACGGTTTATACGTTGGTACCCATTTCATAAACACCTTTTACGGTCGAGTGATGAATTTCATTCTAATTTAATCTTTTAATTAGTGATCAACTCTTTGAAGTGGTGCGGTTGATGATTCTGACGATCCTTCTTTTAAAAATAGGTTTTCGTTAATTGATGTATCTAATCATTTTCTTCTTTATTCCGTTGCTGGTGAGGATTTCTTGTTTTACAGACTGCAGCACAAGAGTTTCTTTATCATTTCGGTCCACTTAATTAATTTCTCTTGCATTAATTATGTTATCTTGACCATATCGTACTTGAAACAAGCTGATGGTACAATAACATTGAATCTCATTGACGTTCCGATATGGGAAGTTTTATCTTCGTTTTCAGCGTATCTGTATTGGGATTCAGTGGGTCAACCCTGTTTATCTTGAGTTTAAAAGTCACTTACTTCTATAGATCAGAATTGTGTGAAGATGGCTAAGGCTGTTGCGTATTTAAATATTATCTGATAACTTGTGATTAGCATTTCTTAACTGCAGTAACCCTGTAATTTTCCCCCACCATCCTGGAAAGCTAATAACGTAGAGAGAGAGAGAGAGAGAGAGAGAGAGAGAGAGAGAGAGAGAGACTTAAGAGCTCCTCATACGGCAATGCAAAACTTGTTTTAGGAAGGAGCGCGCCCATTGTCAACTCTTTGAATCAAAGATCTCAAGAGATTCGAATGTGGTTTTATCGGGAGGACCTCGTCTCTATGAGAGATCTAAGAGAACCTCCTTCATTCGCCTATTCTCTCTCGCCTTTCTGCTTCCAAGTCTTTTACAAACCCTTTCCTACTCGTATCCCACCAGTCCCTTTGATCTTGCAGTTGATGAAATAGTTCAACACTTTTTCTTTATTCTGTGGTTCTCTCCTGGAAAAACAAAAGAACCTTTCAACTTTCCCTAACACCTTTTGTTTAGGATGCCCCTTGCTAATATCACCGGCGGTAATATAAACAAACAAGATAAACAGAGGACACCCATCTGTGTTTTTATATTACCCATTCGGTCGTCGTAAATTAGCTGCTATTCCTACCCATCACACGAACGTTTTGTATATCTTGATTTTACTCATCTACAAAAAAACATACCCACGATTAAAAAAAATTACCGACTAGCTGGTGCAAATTATGATTAAACGCCACACATACGCAGGAAATTACATCCAAATAATGTTCATGACTACTGCAGGCCTAAGACAATAAATCATGCGCAAAACATGATCAGTTAATGTGAATATCTAGTTCATTAGTATGAGGATATTATACTTAAATTAATTCCAACAAATGAGAGAAACCATTTGAAAAATATTATGTCCTTTAACTAATCAATACCATACCACAGATAAATTTCTAACAAACACTTTTTTTACGTTCAAATACGCCGTCATGCATAAAAACTGTTCCACCATACGAGAGAGAGAGAGAGAGAGAGAGAGAGAGAGAGAGAGAGAGAGAGAGAGAGAGAGAGAGAGAGAGAGAGAGAGAGAGAGACTGTTCAATTACAAGTAGGAATCTACACTTTTTAGTACGCTTTGATTTCTTGCTAGAAAGTGGGGGATGTTTCGAAAACCAACATAAAACTTTTCACTATCCATGCGGGCAAACATATACGCTTGAACATTTGTGGCGTGATTGGTAGCAGTCTCACCTACCAAGTTAGGGACTCAGGTTCGACTTCAGGGCGTGGTCCACAAGGTGGGTAAGCTCCATTAAAACACAAATAGTGCCTATGTTGACGAAGGTAATGAATTATGTATCTGGTAGTTAGACAGCTGTGGTGATTATCCTGAAGGACATGCTGAGAACCCCTTAAGCCACTAACCCATCTATCTATATATATATATATATATATATATATATATATATATATATATATATATATATATATATATATATATATATATATATAGAGAGAGAGAGAGAGAGAGAGAGAGAGAGAGAGAGAGAGAGAGAGAGAGAGAAGAAAAATGGAAAGAGAAACAATGGAGAGCTGCAAGGCCTTTCGACTTACACTAGTCCTTGCAGCACTCCACTGTTTCTCTTTCCTTCGTGGGTCTTGTCTTTATTTATATACTCATCACGTTCCATATTTTCGTGATTCAGTTGTACACACACAAGTTGTACACACACACACACACACACACACACACACACACACACACACACACACACACACACACACACATATATATATATATATATATATATATATATATATATATATATATATATATATATATATATATATATATAGCAGTCCCCTTATACAGAACCTACAATTGATAGCGAAGATCTCAGATATAATGAACTGTACGCAGATCCCAGATGCAATGTAATTAAAATATATGTATGCACCTATACACAACTACTGTAATAAATGCCATTTCACATTATCATAAGTGTTACACGTGATGTTTCTCTCTCTCTCTCTCTCTCTCTCTCTCTCTCTCTCTCTCTCTCTCTCTCTCTCTCTCTCCCTAATGAAAGGGATTTTGATGGTAAATGAGACTGCTGTGCAAAAGACCAATAAAAATGACTCTTCTTACTCTTCTATAAAGAACGGTGAAACATTGTACATGCAGTACTTGAGAGAATTCATTGTTGCTGTGATGATCCATGATGATGAAGGCGGTGGTATGATGACTAGGTACAGTACCTACGATGATGAGTTGAAAGGGCGGGGTGATTGCGTAGCCACTATGACAAGGCATTAGGTTACTGACCCCCTAATTATATTCCAGAGGAATCATCAGACTTATATTCTTTCAAGGTTGGAGAAGGCAGAGAAGCAGCAGCTTCCGCATTATATTTCTCACCCTATGCAACCATCCCTTGCTTGCTCTGAATGGCTTGCCGTCCCCTTCCACTTGGGTTTTTTTTTTTTTCTCAAAAATCCTCATTACGGCTAAAGGCCTCCTGCTGTCAATGGGCATCATTGACCATTTTCTAATTCATATCTCCCACCCATATATATATATATATATATATATATATATATATATATATATATATATATATATATATATATATATATATATATATATATATATATAAGACCTGTTACATCTTCATTAAATCCATATCATAATACTAATATCAACAATATTCTAAATATCATCTCAAGGCCATGTACAGATAATGAGGGCAGATACAATACAGTTCAAAGCTACAGGTTACGCGGCGGTAAAAGAAAATTTTGCATAGCTACTATCAAACATTGCCCACAATAACAATACATATAGAAACAATAATAATAAAAACATAAAATGTTTTCAGCTTGAGACCCAATATGGAGTCATTGTGCAGGCGCAATTTGCTGAACGGTATGAGTGAATGCCAACTTCGAATACAACAACAACAACAAAAAACAACAACAACAACAACAATAATAATAATAATAATAATAATAATAATAATAATAAATAATAATAATAATAATAATAATAATAATAATAATAATAATAATAATAATAATAATATCTACGCTACACACGAAGTAGCAGTGGTGGGTTAATTAGCGTCAATGAATTAGTTCACAGCAGGAGAAAGTAACGAATTTGCGATTTTCTGTACAATCAGAATGATAATGACAACAATACCACTGAAAGTATTAAGAAACTCACAAAAACACACCCGGAGGTTACATAAGAGGACAGTCATGAATGACAAATGCCATCTTTCACTGGGCGTAGTTAATAATGCAGACAAAATTCATAATACATTAATACAGAGGAATAGCAATATAAAAAATGACTATAACGATTGTGAATAAAAAATGTGAAAGAAATAAACAAGCACACGAAACAGATGTATCATTTATCCTACAATTCCCACAATTCACATCTTGCTTCACTGATTCTGATGTCTTGGATTTGGGAATTGCTACCATTCCATCAGTACAGATATGTAACCAAAACTGAAAAATGACCGATTTTGTTTCGAATTGCATTTCCTTGGAAACGGATGTTCAAATGCCTTTTATCCATGAAAATAGTCACTAACACTTAATCTAGAATTGTTGTTTATGCGAAAAACTTGAGCAAAAAAAAAAAAAAAGTAAAAAATGCGCCACAGTTTCTTCGGCGCAATCAATTTTTCTGTACAGCGTACAATCAAGGCCACTGAAACAGATCTATCTTTCGGAAGGTGGATGATCAACACACCGATTTGCAGTCCTCTAGCCTCAGTAGCTTTTAAGATCTGAGGGCGGACACAAGAAGTGCGGACGGACAGACAAAGCCGACACAACGGTTTTCTTTTACAGAAAACTAAAAACCGAATGGCGTTCAGTATTAATAAACCAAAAGGCACCCATAGGATGGAATCCTTTCTAATCAAATATTAATATCAGAGGTTTTTCCCTGTGACTTTTTTACCCGATTACCACATGTCAGGTGACAGACGACAGATTCGTCTTACCTGCAGCCGTAGAGGTAAGGCCGCTCATACACATCATATGCCTTTGACAGGTATTCTCAGTATTTTGGGTATTACCTGGGTACCGGGGCATATGTCGGTTTCAGTGGCCTTCGCTTCTCCATTTATAACTATCTAATGATGGGGACTTTAATATAGTTATATGAAATAAAGGTGATAATAATAATAACAATACCGCACATGCCTTGCACATCCGAAAAGTATGTTGCAAAGTGGAATGCAAAAAATCTAATCTTTTCAATTCTCGTAACAATGAAAACGTTAAAAGTAAAAATTCTCCAGCGAATAAACAATTTACTTATCACTTTGCCAATAAGGAAAAAAATCACACCTGCAAGGGGCTATCTTGCGCAAAACCAACGGCGAAAGTTCTTAATCTGCGATTACACGAGTTACTTAATTTTCAAGTGAACGCTCAGCGCTTATCCGAACATATATGTCTGAAAGGAAGTACTGTATAGTCAAAGATTTGGTGATACGGGTGACATTAATTTTGGTTCATTCTCATGAATAACTTGGGTGATTCATCTGGTTTCAATGTTTGTAACAGATGGAGTCTTGAAATTCACCAAATATCAACTGAGATATAAAAAATTCTTGGATGAAAAAACTCATATAAATTAGCAAAAACGAAATCCTGTGGAATTTTGAAAGAACTTTCAATTAAACTATTTGTGCCATACTCTTTATGTAAGTTATCCGGGGTCAAATTAAACATAAAGAAAAATACACGTGACTGCATGATCGCGCAAACTTAAAGAAAAATACACGTGACTGTATGATCGCGCATTTGGGATTTACGAAGTTATTCTGGTACAGTACTTCTATTCTCCATTTGTAGGAATACTAAAAGATTATACAATTAGCTTGAACTTTCCTATTTATCTCTACGAAAAGCGGAATCGTCGATGAGTTATCAAGCACCAGCTTAAGAGGTTCTGGTGGTGCAGAGAACATCAAAATTCCGAGTTAAACTAGATTTTTCAAAGAATTTGTAGATGGAAGTCATAAGCTCCTTCTCTCCCAGAAGTCTAACATCCCTCCCTTATACATCATCATCCCTCACAACAACGTCAGCTCTCCCCCCTCCCCTCTCTCCCCCTTCCCCCGTCCCTGAGCCACAAACACCGGTGGAGGAGGCATTAGGACAGCCGATAACAGTGATGACAAAGTTACCGATATATCGGTCAAGGTATCGATAGTATCGAGGAGGTAAGAAGGGCACACAACAGGTGTAAGACGGTGAGGTA
>NC_089792.1:18084589-18087089 GCF_040412425.1 Macrobrachium rosenbergii
GACGAACAAATGAGGAACTGATTCAGTGAAGTTAATAACAAAAAGCAACAGGAGTCTAAATAACTTTTTAAAAAATTGTGAATTCCAAGTACATATTAACTTCTAATTTCAAACGTATTTCAACACTTTTCCAAACTTTACTAGTACGAAATGAATGTGCTTATGAATGAATTAACAGTTTTAGAAATAGAATCACTAAGAAAGAAACTTATGTGGTGGGAAAAAACCAGCTTATGATGGAATCATTGCAGAAATAATTTTAGCTGAAACCTTGCATAATCAACGAGGCTGTTCTACAAAATATGGAATGAGGGAACGAAGTCTGATGATTGTGAACTGAAAATCATAGCTAAGGTACCAAAGTGACTCAAGACTTTCCATAATATTGGTATGTGGACGCTGTCGAATGCCTCCGCTTAATAACAATTAAAAAAAAACCATCGGAGAGTTTTTTAAATTCCATACATTGCTGCGCAATACGTAGGTACACAAATATATTAATATACACATGTATATGATGCAAACGATATGTACTTATTTTTATACCTTGATGAAAATTATACATTATTATAAACCGATGAACATAAAAATTGCAAGCTGTGACGCAAGAATGGTTAATGAACACGCAAATGCAAAATAATGATCTTTCCTCAAAAGCAAGTTCTCCATTCCTTTTAGCATTCATCTTTTGGATAAAATTAGCTCAAAATCAACACTACCGTACACACTCTTATCCTATGTTCAGGCTTCTTGTAACACCACGCATTCACACAAAAGATGCCTAAACAAAGGAAAATTTACACGTGTCCAAACAGGTCTCCAGTAATTGTCTAGAATAACAAATTCTGGTCACGAGACACAAACTCCAGACAACATGTGTTACTTTTATTTAAATTTTTTTCTCCAGAAACCTACACAAATTAAAGCATATTCAGATCTTTCATTTCTATAAACCATCGCAGTCAGCTTGCGATGTTGAGCGCAGCTCAAGAAAGGAATTAAATCTTCCACGTGTAGCATAAGCAACATTAGTATTAGTGGCGCCAAAGCACAGGGCATTTAATCATGTCAGTCGGAATCTCACAAGAGAACGTGTTCTGAGAAGGAAGCACCATCTTAAAGTAGAAGAGAAAGCAGCACGAGATGTACAGAGACGAGAAAATGAAATTCTAGATATACATCAGCTGCAGTTATCTACATTTTCAGAGTAATAAGTAGCAAAGGAAGAACAATACCAATAATAATATTAGTAAATCTTGATTCATCACGTGACTTTAATGTTTATCCACGAAAAAATCATCATTACATAAAATATATTCAACACAGTATTAACATTCATGTCAATACCAAAATTAGGCACTCACTGAGTACCTACACTGAAAAAGAAACAAGCAATCCGTAACTGATGTCTACCAAAGTAGCAATGGTCTTTGTTGGTAAAAATCCAGCCTAAGCTAACAACAACCACCAGTGTCTGTGGTAAAACGGCGATTCAAAAAGGACTGCTTTGCCCAGCCAACCTTGAACGACAAAAGCAGTGCAAAGTTCTTATTACATTACATAATCAGAAAAGCCTATATGGGAATTTAGGTAGCGGTCGGAACCTAACACGGGCTAAACAACCGAAGGCTAAGGAATGCTTCAAAAACATTCAAGTTTAACATTTTCTCTTTCATTATCACTTAACATCCACAGTGCACTACATAAAGAAGAGCTTGCTCAAGAAACCTACGTCACATTACTGCCTTGCCTTCCAAGGACAATTCAAGTCCTTTCCCAATCTTTTGCATGCATACTGCTGCCTTTCTTGCTTTATTCTGGCTTACCTCTTCTCTCATCCTACTATTACCCAATACATATACTTCCAAAAATGCTTATATAAATCAACTGCTTCCACTCTTCTACTATCCCTATGAACTATTCCATCTTCCTGGTTAGCACACACTCTTAGGCAAGCAGACGGAAATGTAGGTTGATTAAAGACACGATTTATGATTTTCTGACAAGGAAGAGAGAGAGAGAGAGAGAGAGAGAGAGAGAGAGAGAGAGAGAGAGAGAGAAATAAAGTTGCGACCCATTAAATATTCATGAGAGAAAAGCTTTAGCCTAACCAATATCAAAACCCGTGCTGTTCGTTCTGATTACAGTATCAGTAGGGATGCAAAAGAAACAGCATAATTTAGTATATTTCCCAGAGATCCCAAGGTGGATCACTACTACCCAACGTGCGACTTCTATAGTCTAATAATTTACGCTTATGCTAGTTTAGTGATGATAAGGAAATTTAATCCAGGCAAGAGTGCCCTTCAATATTTTACAGCCAGGCGTATATAGAAAAGAAGTGGTACTGCTGTTATTTTTTTGTCTTATTTTATTTCACTGTAACTTATAAATATAGTCTTAGGGATCTAGACCATCGAAAACACGGACTTTTTCATTCTTTCCAAGAAACTGTATTCTATTAAGTGGAGGGGCCTTCTACATGAACACTGACAATGAG
>NC_089792.1:18092089-18239589 GCF_040412425.1 Macrobrachium rosenbergii
AACATCAATTTTCCCAATGTAGCAACACAATTTATCTTTGCTTTCACGGATTGCTCCAAACATTTGAGCTACACTGCTTTGCAATGCATAATCAGGTGTATGTGACCATTTATCTTTCATGTCTTATTTTCTGTCTCATAAAACTATCTATACACTTTAATGATAGAAAATATCACTTGTTCTTTTGCTTAGCTAGGTGTAACGAAATGTCAGAACTGTAATGCCATAGCCGATGCCTAATTAGAGTTTGTAGCGAAATTTTCCAACAGTAAATTGCAATCTATTTAAAAGACTTCTAAAATTAGCAGCAATGAGTAGTGTAAAAATGGTACATGTAGCCGTTCGTCGGTGACTACTGAGCAATAAATATTTTCCAATCAAGATCATACTATTGTGTAAAATAATCTATCCGTTATATTTCTATCAAACCAAAGATTATTAATGCATTATCATTTCTAAATGCATTACGGGAGACCTCATAACATCCGATAAGAATTTTCTTTTTTTTACAGGATTCCTCAAAAGTAGTCTTGATTTTTGCAAAGAATTTACCAAAACTGGGCCGAGAAACTCCACACAAAAATGATTAAATTTTGGAAGCAATGCGAAAATGACTTTTCGAGAAAATGGACCATCTAGATATCAAAAAAGGGCTTAGGTCCTTAAGAGAGGTTAGCGATCTACGAACGTTCTAGTAGCTACAAAATATAAATATCCCAGGTACACATCAGACGTAAATGAACATAACAACGTGTCAAAACTTACACTGAATGTATATACGAATATGAATATGTAAAGTATATATACAATATGCATCTCTGTACAAAACCACATTTGCATCCACTCTGTTCAACCAACTTCCTGGTCTTTCTAAACGCTTTGTTTAAACATACAAAGTATCAACCCGGCAGACACAAACCCAAAATCATTCCCAATAACACTTGAGTACTTTACAAGACAATCGGAGAGCTCACTAGCTTTCAGGTGCCAAAAACAAACTCCTTCGGCAGAGGTAGTGGTTACACAGAGGCATCGTGCCACTTCAGTTACAATCATAAGTCTTCTATACCAAAAACAAATCAAGATTTAGGTTTTGAGTTGTCTATCTTTCACAGCTAAGCCAACGAATCTAAAATAGGAAAAAAAAGGCAGATTTATTGGGCTTATTTCATTAGGCTTATTATCAAGGTTAAAGCTACCTAAGTATTCAGACAAACACGGCCATTCTCTCTCTCTCTCTCTCTCTCTCTCTCTCTCTCTCTCTCTCTCTCTCTCTCTCTCTCTCTGTTTTCCAATATCATGGTCTACAAAGTAACTGATAGAGGTATTTTTATACTGAAGATTAAAACACCAATCAATCACGTTTTTGTCCTCTTAGCCATGGATCTTAACCAAATTTAATTGCTGCTATCATAAAGCTGCTTATATACACAGCACCTGAGCTATTATGGCCAACTGCCTTACGACACAAGTAAAAAAGACTGATTATTTTAGCACGTTTTCAGAGCGTGCTGAAACTGACCACATTTCCTTTTTAATTAGCATATGGCACCAAGTATTTACAGCTGCGTGTGAGTGAGTAGTTGACGAATACTTAAACAGATCAATTAAATTACTGCATATACTTCATAGAGGGCTGTTGAAGTGAAAAGTTATGCAGATTAAACCTGGTCTGAACAACTAGTTACTGAGTTATAAGATCTACAGTTTAATTAAAACAGTAAACTAAGATGGATAAAATATAAAATTAGTAAAAAACAGGAAAAAGGTCACCAAACCCTCTAACAGGAGTCATGAGTTGGCCATCTTTACAGGATGTATGAGTGCCGTTGATTACAAAAAATATTAAAGAAACTAAAATCTGAATAATGCACAGGCTGATGCTGTACACGACCTAATGCCATGACTCAACAAGGGACGGTTGGAAACAAAACTTCTAAATATTTGGAAGCAGATTTAACAATTTGAACGTGATCCTCAAAGGTGATATTAGGATGGGTGGGAGACAGAAGTATGCATAAACCGCTCCTTCAAAGCAACGAATTTCACGGGGATCCTCATTCAGACAAGCGATCACTGAAAAGAATGGAAATCTCTGCCGCACAATAACAACTGTAAATTAATGCCTGTGTATAAAACTAATGGCAACCTCCAAAGGGGTGCAAATACCCTTAAGTTAATGGTTACATACAATCATTGTTATGGCAACCTCTGGTCCAGCATAAAAAAAAAAAAATAAATTAATGCCTGCGTACAATATAATGGTTGGCAATAGGCCTTCTTGGTACAGATACCTGAGAGGTGCGTTCAGATATGTCAAATAAAGAGTGCTGTCGCTATACTGTAGTATACCAGTAGATGGTATAAGTTTGGTGGTTTGATCAACAGGTAAGTTGGTAAATTACAATGCAATGTTGAGGGATGCAAAGACTTGTCATTTACCAACGTATCTGTTGGTTAATGACAACAGGTACGTTGGTCAATGACAACTCAATGTCGAGGGAAGCAAAGAGTTGTCATTGACCAACGTACCTGTTGATCAAACCACAAAACTTATCCTTGACTGGTATACTGAACTGGAAAAGTTGATGGGCTCAAGGAGTTCTGCTAAGGAACGGATACTATATTATCTGGTATAATATGGTGACAAATTTTGGTTCAACCTTTTTACCAAATGGTATAAATAGGGACTGGAATCTGGCTGATTATGGGTTACCAGGTTTATGGTTTTTATGTTTCCATACTGGAGGATGGTACCTAGTTTACAGGGGTATTCATCCTTATGTATGAGGACAAATGCAGCCATTATTATACCTGAGAAGGCATAATAATGACTGTAAAAATAAGACATATACAAGATAATATGATTAGAGCTATGTAAATTTAGGCAAGGAAGAGGAGTATAGATTAAGCTTTATTTATGAAATTGTTGTGTGAAAAGTCTGAGGCTAAAGGAAAAATGTCTGTGAGGCAAAATGGACTCAACAAAAGCTAATATTATTAACAGAATCGTGGTTTGAAGTCTGTGCTTGGAGCGGTTAGGTTTTATGATGAAACCAAAGTGTGTATGGGAATATGCAAACAAGAGAGTGACTGGTTTGGTGTAAAAATGACTCAGAGACAAGGTGTTATATTTCCATTGCTATGTAAAATCTTTACGGATGGTGTATGATATATCTCAGGAAAGTGACACATACAATGGCAAATTCGCAGGAAATAAAAAAAAAAATTGCATGTAATATATTGCAGCTAACGTTTAGTGACGCCTATAACCATGAAGATAAGCTGTATATACTAGTGAAATGGTTTCCAAGATGGAAACTTGAAAGAGGAAGTCATCAAGAGAAAAATTATGAGATTAAATAGTAGCCAAATTACCCACTAATATGTTAAAAATTTTATACAACCCGAGATCAAATTAGGGATAGGTCTTTCCAGGCATCTAGTTTAATGAGTGGCACTTCAGCAGTTCAAACTGGGAGTATTTTAAAAAAAAATTCCTTTTAGACAGGCTTACATGAGTCATATCATAGTTAATATTTTACCTTATTACTTTTCCCTTATCGCAATCTTATATAGTTTATTCTTTACTTATGTACTTCCTTTTCCATATTGGTGTTCTTTCCCTATTGGGCTCCTCAGGCTTGTAGCATTCTGCTTTTTCCAACTAGAACTGAAGTCTGGCTGATGATAATATTTCCAGCTGAAGAACGGAATTGATTTCGTTTCGAGAATAAGAGAAACTGTCGAGATTAGGTTCTGTGTAATGTATGTGGAGTAAAAAATTTTGAAAGTGGCATAAAGGCTGATATACCTAACTACGTAAATAGATGTATCAGTGCTGTGATGCACTTTAGTCACGTCAAGAAAATGGAGGATGACACGTTGGTAAAGGGTGTCTCATTGAGGAATTCTGGGTGTGAGATGTAACGTGGTGGCGAGAAGAGATGATCTGCGTGAGGAATGGAAGAACTGATGTAAAAATGGTTAGAAGGACTGCAGTTGAAGTTATCAACTTTCGTGGTTCACCTATGATTTAGGAATTAAAGTAGAACCAAATTGATTGTTCCGTGAAAACCTTTCTTGACAAACGAAGTGAGATGAACCTCCAAAAAATACTTTCTGGAAATAGGAGAGTGTGACACCTTGCCTCTGAGCATAACTAATGAGTATATGTATGTATATATATATATATATATATATATATATATATATATATATATATATATATATATATATTTATACCATACATCTGAAAGGGTTTATAAAGTGACTGCAGTTGAAGTTATCAACTTGGAACAACTTACAACCTTGGGGAATTATAATTGGTTCATGTAACTGATTTAATGATGAATTGAAGTATAACATACAAACAAACATTATTTATATATATATATATATATATATATATATATATATATATATATATATATATATATATATATCACGCGTGGAACAGAAATAAATTTATATATATAAATAATCAACACTCACCCAGGTTTATCAAATGAAAGACGAGACCGTTGCCACCAAGGCCATTTGGTTGATAGCGGTCTCGTCTTTCAAAATGAAAGACCTGGGTTCGATTCTGATGTGAGTCAGAAATTTATATTTATATATATATATATATATATATATATATATATATATATATATATATATATATATATATATATATAAGAGAGAGAGAGAGAGAGAGAGAGAAACACAAGCCATATTAATCAATCTCCAGGCTCAAAGACTCCCAGTATAACCACTTGTCCATCCTCATGAATAAGGTGACCTTGCCGACTTATTTCCACATTACTCTTGAATGCTGCCATACCATATGAGACACCTCCATGAAAACCCTAGCACCAGTAATAATAAACTCACACTGACCAAAGTGAATTCCTTTGGCGCAGCCAGACTAATTATGCAAATGGGTCTTTCACGGCACAAAGAAATGAAAACCAAATCTATTAACAGATCCGGAACATGTGTCATGACGTTTCTTTTTAGCACAATCTCTTTAGATATTCTGAGTCAAATCCAGAAAATACGACTTCCTTTTTATATCCCACCTTCAATACTTTCTATCAAAAACGAAATATACATTAATATTCAAAATTAAAAACGCGTGGATGACACCTTCCCAGGGATTTGTGCTGTTTCTTCTTGGGAATCAGTGATGTTCCACCGTTGTGATGATAATCTGATTAATGTCAAAGAAAAAAATCAGTAATTCTGCAATGGGAAGTCTCTTGTCATGCTTAATTTTATCCAATTCATGTGTAATCTCCTCTCCCTTTTTGGCCTTTCCTAATATATAATTTCATTCAGAATTTAATTACAGGCTCTCTCTCTCTTTCTCTCTCTCTCTCTCTCTCTAAAATCTCTCTCTCTTCTCTCTCTCTATGAGTCATCCCCACAACACACGGCTCAAACAGAAACATACACACACACACATATATATATATATATATATATATATATATATATATATATATATATATATATATATATATATATATATATATATATATATGTGTGTGTGTGTGTGTGTGTGTGTGTGTGTGAATGGGAAGGACAAAGAGTGATTATGCCCAAGGTAGCAGAAAGATGTTGCCAAGGAACGTGTGGTTCTTTGGTGTCGGGAGACACTGGGGACGGGTGAAAGAGTACAAAAGTATTAGGTCACGTACTGTATGAGGCATGATTGAATATAACAGGAGAATAAATCGTGGTAGCGAGTGTTTGGAACATACAGAATATAGAATTTCGCCAAAGGCCAAGCGCTGGGACCTATGAGGTCAGTCAGTGCTGAAAGGGAAATTGAGAGTATAGAAAGGTTTGAAAGGTGTAATGGGAAGAAAACCTCGCAGTCGCACTATGAAATAATTGTTAGGAGAGGGTGGATAGCAAGAGGGAAGAAAGAGAATATGAATGGAGGTACAGTTAAAGGAATGAAAGAGGTTGCAGCTAGGGGCGAAGGGACGCTGCAAAGAACCCTAAGTAATGCCTACAGCAAGGTCCTACGGGGAGCGAGTGTCTGGGCCGAGAATGAAAAAGATTGAGAGAGAGAGAGAGAGAGAGAGAGAGAGACGCTTTTTTGGGCGTTTGAAACTTTTTCTAACTGGGTTTGGAGGCCCGAAAGTGTAGTTGGGCTAAATGCTTTAAATGCTAAGGTAAGTGACAGAGAAAGTGGTAGCATTTTTGGCAGGTATGGGGTTCCCAGGGTAAATGAGAATGGAGAATTTAGTGGAAACACTTTCGGGAACAAAAAAATTTAAGAAAGAGAAAATGGCAAAGAAAACTGCTATAGATTGTGTTATGGTTCAGAGTAGATGGAAATCCAGGTTGATGCACGCAATGCTGTGAAGAGGAAGGTGTATCTGGTCATTATTTGTTTGAAGGAAAAGTCGAGACACATGGAAGTTAACACTGGACAGGAGGAAGAAGGGGGAATATAGATGTAAGGGTAACTAAAACAAATGAGTTTGATAAGGGTGTCTTGTGAAAAGTAAAGGTATTGAATCTGAAGAGCGCTGTTGAGGCGTGTGGTGGAAAAATACAAATACACCGTCCGAATAGTTTTAAGTTCTTAGTTTTTTAAAAACCTTTATTGTCTGACTTGTTAAGTCAGTTGAGGCAACAGAAAATTTGCGAGAATTCAAAAGTTTCTCAATGGAAACCATATGCTCCCTCTGGTTATCAATAGGTTTTATTTGGGGAGAAGAAAAATTATTCTGAAAGAATGCAATCGGCTGACTATTTATAATATATATATATATATATATATATATATATATATATATATTTATTTATGTATGTATGCATGTATGTATATATATATTATATATATATATATATATATATATATATATATATATATATATATATATATATATATATATTTATATATATATAGATATATATAATGTATATATGTACGTATATATATATATAACACACACACACACACACACACACACACACACACACACACACACACACACACATATATATATATATATATATATATATATATATATATATATATATATATATATATATGACACAAGTCTGTCTCTCTGGCTGTCTGTCTGTCTGTCTCCCGAACCCATCGACCCCATACAGTATCTGAATAACAGCAGTATAATCTCCGAGTTCCTTGTTATGTCACTTCCCTCACTTACGGCGAAATAGAAGCGAGGAAACGCGTTGCTAGTACGCAATCCGCTTTACCTGCACGAATCTGTGATAAATATCATATAAGGCAGTACAAATATTCCTGAACGTTAAGAGGATTGAAACGGAAATAAATTAAGCGGATGAATCGCAGCGCAAACCTATAAAACGTGTCTTGAATATGATTGAAGAATTTGTGACTTCAAGTAAGACGGTCCATTTCTGTGTGAAAGGCGGTGGGCCCACATGACACCTCCCGAGTAAGAAGGATTTGTAATAAACGACTACAACGGCAAACGAGTCGGATGACGCTTGTGTTGAAGCCCGGACGCGTTATTACACGCAGGATCGCGACTCGAATCCCATCATATTTTATGGATTCGCATCCGGCGACCGAGCTGCCATGTCTATTGGTTTGTTCTGGCGTCTTTGTTTATCTTTGTACCCATGGGCACAAAACTCATGTCTATGTATACAATCGTTAGCTATATTAAGACGCTGTAATGGTACAAAAGGCGTAACGGCAGTACTTCCGAAAGCATCTCCGTTTTCTCTGTCGACTGATTTTTTATTTAAATGGAAGACGATGGGAGAAGCAACCCAATGTCCTTATCTAATACAGAACGAAAATAAGAGAAACAAGCTTTTCAACCACTTTCGAAGTTACAGGTGACAATATTTTTTCTGTTTGTATTACTGACAATGAGAGGTGAACCCCACCTAACTTCTGCAAGCTGCCGTTCACCCTCAGAACTCAGTTGATATTCCGTCTAACAAAGGCTCTACAGACCAGAGACAGCTATCGTAGTTTTTGAGATACAGAGATAAGAACTAAGAAAATTTTAGCTTTTATATTCGTCAAAATAAAAACCTTTGGAAGATTAATCACTAACCCTAGTTATCTACCAACCGGGTTTCATTAAAATAATAAAAAATCGAATTTTTTGTTTTGACCTACAGCCTTAAAAACAGCCAAAATAAAAAATATTTTGAGGGAAAAATATTCATAAGCTCCAGGGTTTATTACAATCAGAAAAAATAAAAGTTACCTTCGACCTGACCCACAACCATGAAATTAAGTCAAGGTTTAATATATTTGGGGAGAAAATAACCAATCCCAAGAGACTTATTTAAAATGTATTTTTTAAACTCAGCTTTTATCAAAATCAGCGAAAAATAAAATAATGACATTTAAAATGACAAGTAATCTTCATGTAACCTCTGAAGCTCAAGTGGGGCCTCTGTAACAGACTTCTGGAACTACAGTTTCTTGAGCAGCACCTGGTGCAACGCTTCCACTATCTGTGGGAGCACCACAAAGAGCCACAAAAATTTCTCTCTTAGACCTTCTTTTGGAGTGAGCTCTATCCCAACAGCTGCTCCTCTGCGACATGCTCTGCCCCACTGTCCTTCTGTGGTTGAATCTGCCACCCTTGCTCTTTCTGGAGGAGCTGTCTCTATGGTGCTGTCCTGAGGCAGGGTCGGGAGACGGAGGAGATGCAAGATGACCTAAGGAGGCTACCGAAGATCTGTCTCTTCCGCCGTTCTCTGAGGCTACAGCAGAACGTCCCCTCTCCAGATGCTGGTACCTGGAAAGGGGAGAAGAGCGGGTCACCAAATCTGAGCAGGAACGCTTCCTGTTCCTTGATGTGGAATCTTCCCCTTTGATGTCACACGCCTAAACATGGAAAAGAAAAGACGTTACTTGCTGTGGTCCCATGTGTCAGCGCTTTAGGATGATGATGGGTTGGGGACAGTCTCCAATTGATTGGCCCTTTTTGCGAAGAATTCTAGGACCTTCTTGACTTTCTCACCTGACGTGAGTTCTGCTGATGCTGACAGTGGAACGATGGTATTGCTGATGGAGGGGGCGACCTTGGCAAGGAAGGAATCACTGGAAGAACAGGCAAAGAACTTGTCATTTCCCTTGAAGATGTATTGCCCTTCTTACACCTCTTCTCATTTAAGGCCCATTTAAATTCCTGCCATCCATCACACTCGACACATGTGGCGTCCCTCGAACACTCTCCCCCAACACAAAATACACACTGAGTGTAGATCTACCACTACCAGGGACATAAATTTACTACACAGTTGCCTTTGCCGTCACAACCCCTGAATTCGTGCTTCTTTTCCACACACAAAGCACAGCACAGACAAAAAGGTCGCCTAAGTGGTTCGCACACCCCAGACAAAGAAAGCACACTAACATGACCTCTCAAATTTCTGCAAAATCCACAATCACTTGGCTACTGGAGGGGTGCAAGCACAAAAGGGTGAGTGTATATAGTGGAAGACACTGAATGTCATTCACACAATGACAAAACTCGGCATCAAAACAGAACACGCGGCAGCAACCGGGTGCTAATACAGCTGAGAACACAGGATTTTGAGCTAGAAACTTCATTATGAAAGTGTAGGACACTATTCCTGTCAGAACAAATGCATATCACATGATGTAACATACCATTATATCCCATGAAATGGTTATCTTTTTCCTCTTAACATGCTTTCTTAGCAGACAAAATGATGTGGTAGTTAGCTCTCGTTGCTCTTACAGGATGTGCTGTTCTTTACTTCCGTTACAGCTAGCTTAATTGTAGCTCTTCTATAAGACTCTTCTACTTCCTTAAAAATTCTGGGCATTTTATTGATCACTAAGAAATTCTTATGCAGGTTAGGCAATGCCATCTATCTACGTGTTTAACAATTTGATAAAATCTTTTTGTTTTTCCAAAATTGAACTTACATAAATGAAAAGAAGGTTTGGAGTCAAAAAAAAATGCTCATACTTGGGTGAAAATGGATTGGGTTCTGAGGTAAACTTTTGCATTCAAAGAATCTTTTTATAACCAGTAAAACCAACATCCTCATTAGCAAACTTAATGGAAAAATATTTATTGTGCTTTGGTAATCAAAATACATGATAGGAAAATAACTTTGGGGAGAAAGGTCAACATGGTATGATTTGTCATGTGATTCATATTTTCTTTTCATTTTATTAAATTTCAAGCACTACTAAATGAATGACCATAGAAATTTGTGCTTTATGAAAAAAAAAGGCTTCTTCTGGTAAAGGGCATCACAGCAAAACATTCTAATTTTTTTATAAATTTAGTCAAAACCAAATTCATAGCTTAAAAGCGTGTATAATTATTTGTCAAATTACTGGCATGAATAGACCAAGAATGGAAGATATATTGTGCTTTGATAATCAACAATCGATGAAAGTGCATTAAAAGTGAATGGTGCCTTCATTTGTAGGATGAAAGGTCAACCAACGGTATTTTCGATTTAACAGGGCAACACAAAGCAAGTGCCATCATATTTTTCTCCCTAAAGAATTTTATTAAAATGGCAGTGACACTCGTTCCTTTTCTCTGCAGCCATCCCTTGTTAAAAGTAAATTACTCAGTGCTGGTACAAATTTTTCTTTCTTTCTTTAAATCTTCTGAGAAACCCCTTAATAGTTTGTCAAAAACGGAACTTTTATGCAAATCTTACAATCAGGGTATTTCTCGTGATGTCTGAAACTGACATTTTATAGCAAAAACGCATCTGGAAAGAAATTAAAAATGAAAAATAAAAAAATAAAGATAAACATAGTCAAAAAATATTCGACATCTTATGCAAATTTCATCTTTACTGCTTAAAAGTGAACTATAATTTGTTGTGCTTTCTCTCAAGATTACTGGCATACCACCGACCAACAATGGAAGATATATTACAGCGGACTCTCTCTCTCCAAAATCCAAAAGCAAAACACACACCATCTAACCAAAACACCGAATGGTGCCTTCTCTTTCTCTCTCTCCACCAAATTATGAGTTACTTGTTTCCCTCCACCAAAATTGAACAACACACACAAACGCAGTAGAAGTTTCTCGATTTAACAAAATAGTGACACACACACACACACACACACACTCAAACACACCCTCTCTCTCTCTCTCTCTCTCTCTCTCTCTCCACAATACCGACACTCTCTCTCTTCTTTTTTCTCTGCAGCCATCCACACGTTAAAAAACACAATTACTTAAACATGATATATAAACACACACTTTTATTCCCCAAAATACCGACACACAACAAACAAACTTTTTCCCCAAAAACCGATATGGGGTAAACACGAACTAAAATACTTTCTTTCTTTCTTTAAAAATCTTCTGCTTAAACACTCTTATGAAAATTTGTCAGCACAAAAACAAAACTTTTATGCTCTATTTCAAAAATGCTACAATCAGAGTATTTCTCGTGATGTCTATACCGACACACGCAAACAAACATTTTATAGCCTCTCCCCTAAACGCATCTGGAAAGAAATGCTTTAAAATGAAAAACTGAAAAATAAAGATAAACATAGTCTAAAATATTCGACATTTTATGCGAATCTGGGTCCTCTCTTCTTAGGTCTTCGTTTAGTGAATCAATAGAATGAGCACTATATCTAAACTTGATGCACGATTTCATTGCTATTTGCGTGTGTACATTCGTCAAGGTGTGCATACGGTATTCTTTAGTTAACAGTTACTTCAAAATAATAAAATGTTAGGGAACTGTCAGTAGAGGGCTTGTCAATAAAAGGAAGAAAACTTTGTATTTAAATAAGAATTCCTTGACCGGCAGCTTTGCATTCACGAAGATTCGATAGAAGTATGCTAGGTTAGCCTTAGATTTATTAGTAAGGAGAACTATTAAAGATATAATTGTTATAACTATCCATACAATATTGTAAACCGTAAGAAATATTAGCATGAAAAGCTTCAACTTGATAAAACATAAAAGGAAATTTTACAGTAATCTAACGGAACATCAAACAGCCTATAACTCATTTTACTGACCATATCACGTGAACGCTCTTGTTCGTCATAAGCATTGCTATTTGTTTTCTTATTTCTAAGAACCCTGCACGGACATCACGATGACATAGACGCTATGTGAATTTTTCAGCAAACAGCAGAAAACTTATGAGGAAAAAGCACAAATAATCCGAACGCCCTAAAAAAAACAAAATACGTTAGGACGACTGAGATATAATCCCTAAGACAAAACAATCCCTTGGATGAAGAGTATACCCCTTAGGTACCCTGTACTTACCCTTCACAACCGTCAAAGCGAGAAAGGTCATATGTAGGGACGGATTATGACAGACCTTCTATAAAAGGGATTTAAAAGATGGGTAAAGATAGCTGAAGGGAACAATGGCTCGAGCTGCACCCATATATGATTCACACAGCATAAAATCCAAAAACAAGGGTTTTATGTTGCGTATAGCTTGTCGGACACACTTCTGGGTAATTTAAGGCAGATCTCAGCATATGGGGGTTTGGTCGGGGCTGTGAACAAACAAAGCTATTATTAGAAGACCAGGATTAATCCTGATGGAAGACAAAACTGGACATGGAAGACAAAACTGGAAATTGCTGGATTTTTCCGCATCATTCTTTGCCTCTGTATACCTACCGAAAACGGCTCTCAGGTGTCTTGCTGGACTAAAAAGTGTTCCGAGCCTTGACTTTGAGTAAGTCAATACCAAGTCTGGTCAGTGCTAATCCCCTTTCAGAAATTGGTTTGCCTCTAAGGGTTAACGAAATCTTACTAAAGTTTTCGATATACTGCGGTGTCGTAAAAACGTCCTTTACTTTGAACTGCAGTATAACATGTACAATTTTAAAGTTCCATATGTGTAAAATTAAACTCAAAAACACGATTCCTTCATAAATGTATATATATATATATATATATATATATATATATATATATATATATATATATATATATATATATATATATATATATATATATATATATATATATATATATATATATATAAATATTATAGTTTTCGGTATATTACATTCATAAAAATGTCCACCACTGAAAGCTTACAGGTCCACTCTCACAAGTAAAATTCATATAATATATATATATATGTATGTATAAATATATATATATATATATATATAGATAAATTAGATATTCAAAAATAATATATATATATATAATGATATATGACAAGGCTAACATTTACATATATATATATACATATACAACAAAAATTAAACATACAATATAAACTATTATATCCAAACCAATATTAGTTAAAGCAACAGTTGTAAGAAGATGAACTTGCTTGTTTGTTTAAATTTTTTGTTAAGAGCACTCTAACAAAAATTAAATAAAGAGCCTTGTTTATCCAAAACAAGCCATTATCATAGTTGTAAATCTAAACATGCTATAAATGTGTTTATTTTTGTGTATATGTCTATTACTGTAAATGTATATGTATGTATATGTTATATACATACATACGTATACATACATGCATATGTATATATGTACTGTATATATGTGCATATGTATGTATATACATTTGTGTATACATGCGTGTACATACACGTTTGTGTATGTACATATATATACATACATACATATTAACAGCTATGAATCAGCACTAACTATTATACCCGTAAAGTGTACCTGGACGAGTAGACACCATCTATGCACATCTATACAGGGCGCACAAAATAATCTTTACATATCCAGTTAGGCATTTTTCATGGAAAACCTAATAAATTGCCAAAACAAAATACAAGCAGTTAGAATCGGAGGTCGACTGAGAAGCAGTTTCACTCATTTTATATTCAATAAAATTACTCTCTCTGTACTACTATGAAGCAAGGACTTGCTTGTCGTCATAAACATACACATAATAATATGCACCCTCGTCATTATTATTTTTGTTGTTATTGCTCATTGTATTTTCTATAAAGTGAACGTTACTGTTCTCAGATAACGCCAACCTTATATGCCAGCAAGGTCTGACCCGCAGACTGAAACTACACTGTATGTTGCACTTTACAGTTCTCATGGTACAACTCAAAGAGTCCCTTCATAAGCAGAGAACGGCGCTCACCCAACGGCTGGGTAAAAAAAAAGCAGGTACCATGCCCAGCACAGTGACAAAAACGTTCCGCTTCATCGACAGGGCGTTACCTAACGGTAACAGGAGCGATTCATACTGAAACTCTAAGGTCAAGAGAGGACTCACATCAACGTTCCTGTCCTTTGTCATTCATTTCTGTCAAGTAAATTTTTATTATCAAGGTGGTGTTATACGATTCTGTTTCCTAAGGCACTGGAATATGGTTGCCAGGTCTATTCCCCTACGCATATTTTATGATCACAGAAATTATATGCCAATGGTGTCCCACACTCCACATCTATCACCCGTCCTGATTTAAACAAAGCCTGAAAATAAATAATATATATATATATATATATATATATATATATATATATATATATATATATATATATATATATATATGTGTGTGTGTTTGTGTGTACTGTATATACATATATGTATATATAATTTTATATATATATATATATATATATTATATATATATACATATATAATATATATACATACATATATAATACATATATACATATATATATGTATATATATATTATATATATACACACACAAAGTAATTCTTTCCAACACTAATACGCTACGAATGCAATATAAAAATACCAATGCAATCTGAACGCTGAGCGAGACATTTTGAAACGAGGGTTAGAGAGTTCCTTCAAGATGTAACTTCGGTAACTGAAGACTTTTGGGTTTTTGTCGTGAACAGCGACAAGACCGGACGAGGGAGAATGGAACAGGAGGTCGAGAAAGAGGGAGCGGGCGACGGAGAAGGGGAAAGCTCCGTGAAAGAAAGAAAGAAGGAAAGATGTGCATAAAGCAAAAAAGGCATTCAGCAACAGGGACGGCAGGAAGAAACCGAAAATGAGGGAGCGAGGGAAAGATACATAATAACCGGGTCAGGAGGAGGTGGATGCCGATGAATAAAACGCGTGGAAGGGGGACGACTCGATCTCTAGAGTGTCTAGAAGAATGCTTATAACTCTATGTCAGCCAAAGAAGAGAGACGCACCAGCGGGTACAATAGCATAGGCAAATATCGAGAAATAATAATAATAATAATAATAATAATAATAATAATAATAATAATAATAACACTGTGGAAGAGGAAAATAAACATCTTGAGAAACAAATGAAAATGAATTGACCTTTGTCAATAAACACAAAGACTGTCTATTTGCTTTTGTAGGGATTAGAAATCGATAGTTCAGGTACACAAGTTTGTGTTTGTGTTGTACTGTATTCCAGGTGCATACTTTTTCCTTTGCAATCCCTATCCGTCATTTATATGAGTTTTCTTTGTAAACTTACTTTTATATTTCTTCAGTCTGTTAAGTAAAGGACGACAGTCGAAAGCCCTAGCAGCACCCCCGTGTTTCTCTTTTTTTTCGTGGATTTTGTCTTTATTTATCTATTCATCACGTTCCATATTTTCGTGATTCAGTTATATCACACAGACCATTGTCGACCAGTGTTTTTAAAGAACGTATATATATTCTTCTAACAATCTCCAAACTGTTACCCACAACTCTAAAATCTTACAAAATCCTGTCGACGTGAATAGAAATACGTGCGAACATCGCCCTTGCTTTAAGGCGTGGGCGTTTGTCCTTTCCCCATGAGGATTCCACCTGGTCAATACAACATTTTAGTGCCACCTGATTCAGAGTATTTGGACGATACTCCTTTAACCTTGCCTCTGAATATCCATTGTTAGTCTGAATAATTCACGCTCTGTTGGCATACGCAACAGCACCATCACAAAGTATGATAATGCAAGTGTAATAATGAAAGGCTCGTTGATGAGAACGTAACTGCGAAGAATCCAGGAAAGTTCATTTTTAGAAAAATACGTTCACCCTATAAAGTTTATAGTATAATATTTCGCCTATAGTCTGCTCTTAGCCTCTTAATCCCATGAGATACGTTCAGCAACAGATGTTTAGGTTAAACCAGGCTAGTATTCCCTAGGCCTAGGTAATTAGTACCTGAAAAAGCATAAAATTTTTGTCTGGTATTGTTGCACGGGAGCTAATCCACAAACAAACAGATTTTCAGCTGTATTTCTCGCAGAATGTTTCTAAACGAATTACTTTGTTTTAGCATGAAACTGGAAAGATATTCGATACGAGTATACCAAAAATTGTCTAAAAATGCTGTTACCCACTAAAAATTCTGAACAAAAAACGATGACCATGAAATGCCAAAATTAAATAATAAACACTGCAAGTCAGGTTGTACATAATTATGAATGAGTCCCACGATGCCTCAGGGCCTAAGGGACGGTCCGTCCCTGCGGTCGGCGCACGTGCAAGTTCGTCTATTCTGGAAAATATCAGATGTCTGAATTGGTATACGATGGCCATTACCGGAGGATGCTCTTAATATTCTGCTTTAAACTCAGTGCTTGTTTGACATTGTGCAACAGACCAGAAGAGATCATAACAGCCTTTCATACGCATTTTACACATTTATATACATATTATGGGCAGACGAGTGAAATAATTTGATGGGTTAAATTCGCGGTGGCACCTTTCCATCTCCTGCATCCCTTCTCACAGCTGACGTCCTATTGGCTACACGTATCCTTAGGTCCCGCCCCTTGTTTTCGCCTCCTGCGATTGGTCCAGTTCTTAAATGAAACTAGACAGTTCGTCCTTATTGGCTTCTTTGCTTGACGCCTTGTGTATTAAAGAACGATCCTCTGTCACGTTACTCAGTCTGACCTTAGATAGAGAAAAGTTAATATCCCATTGTCGGAGGGCAGTTTTGGTGTGGTGTATACATGGTAGCAACTATGGATTATCGGAGTTTTGGAAGAAATTACTTGAGCTGCCCGCTCAAGAAGAGGCCTGTTCCCATCGCTTTTGAAAAAGGTATTTGTGAGTGCATATTTACTTAACTTTAGTTTTTTCCCTTCCCAGTCGTGCCAATATGTTAAATTTTGAACAAAATTAAACGTTAATTTTTACTATTCAATGCGTTAAAGATCCAAATGCATTGAAAAGCTATACGTGTAGCAAAGTGGCCCACATTTAAATACCAACTTTCATTACCGTTATCTCTAAAATAAGTAAAACAGAAGTACATTATGCATGTCTCACTCATTTCGATATTACTTGATTGAGGAAACTCATCACCTCACCATTTCCTATTGAGGTGTATATAGCATTCAGTATCATCAAAAGACGCATCATATATGTCACAAAATGAAAGGTTAAACCAATCTAGTTTTATAGCATTCCCTCGTAAAATAGTTTTGGTTAATTGATACCATCAAAATACGTAATGACAAATAGTCTCTTTTTCCAATGACTACATAATTTTTCATTTTTATATAACGAACAGCCACAGTACTTTTCCCTTTTCATTTGCAGAAAACGACCAGCCACAAGACTTGAGCACCAAACACCGTCGTCAGAACCAGGACCACGAAGACACGAGATATGTAGCACAACCCACCCTGCAAGTCCGCACACCACCCACCTACTCCTCTCTCGACTACACATCCGCCGCCCATGCACACCACGCCAACTGGCCATGCTTGTCACGGGAGCAGTCTAACAACTTAACACCTTTGATGGCGAACTATTACATGAATTTCTTCCATTCCTCCGTGGTACAGCAGCAACAGTACGCTCCGCAGAATGGGTGGTGGACCCAGAGACACGCGGTGTTACGTGCCCTACAGCCGCCCTTTAATCACCATTATTTATCAGCAACACCCTATCAAAAGCCTTTCCCAACGCACCCTGTTTTCACGAAGGGCTTTTCATCTCCGTCTCCACTGTCTTCCGACCATCGCGTGATTTCACCTGTGTCGACGACGTCCGATGACTCTGGTTTCGGGGCTGAAATCTTCAGTGACGAGGGCGAGATTGACGTCATCGGCGTCGGTGCCGATGATTTGTCACCATCCTCGTCGACGGGTGAAACTCGAGGAGGAAACAGCGTGACTACTCCGAACGCCGGGAGAGAAAGCAAAACCTCTAGTGCGCCGCCTCAAGCCCTTTCGACTGGTGAAAGCAACCGCAAGCACCGGTTCTCCTGTCAACAATGCGACAAGCTCTACAGTTCCCACGGGGCGCTCAAGATGCACATCCGAACCCACACCCTTCCCTGCAAGTGCCACATCTGCGGAAAGTCCTTCTCTCGGCCGTGGCTTCTGCAGGGTCATATCAGGACCCACACGGGAGAAAAACCCTTCCAGTGCCCTCAGTGCGAGAGACGTTTCGCCGACAGAAGCAACCTGAGGGCGCACTTGCAGACGCATACCGACGTGAAGAAGTACGCTTGCAGTACCTGTGCAAAGTCGTTCTCTAGAATGAACTGGCTCAAGAGACACTTGGAAGCTTGTCCTAAACAGAGTGCCGACTCGCAAGAAGACACTGGGCACGCACATAAGAACTCCACGCCGTGCAAATGAGCCTTATTAAAGCGTTTATTTTTTATGTAACTATTCTAGTCATTAAAGCAAAACCTGTGTCACATCTACGAATTTATACAAGACTGAATGTACAAATTAAAAGATTATTTTTTATGCAATCTTTTTTTGTACCTGTATTCGTCAATGTCTACCAGTAATTTTCATTATTTTTAACAGTAACCTCGCATTTGCACTATCAAACAATTGTTATGGGTGAGTGGAAGGTATAAAAGATGGCAGAAAGGTACTATGAACGGAGATACAGGAGTTGCAGCTAGGAGCTGAAGGGACGCAGCAAAGAACCTACAGAGCGCTGCATGACGTGCACTGCATAATGCTGTAATATCGAATTAGCACTTAAACACGGTTTGGTGTTTGGTGAAACCAGAAAAAAAATCAGATGCCGCTTTTCTTTCACTAACCTACATCTGTATGAAAATAAAGGAGTTCAAATGTAGGCTTTCCCGAAAAAATTTACAAACCCACTAAGGGAGATGGAATGTTACGGAAACGAAGGTTCAACCAAGACGATCAAAAGGTAATAGTCTAACACATTAATTACCTGGCGAGATCATACCACTGATTTTCATGTTCAATAATCAATTTTTAAAACCATGAGATTTAAATCTGACTATAAAGGCATTTCAATACAAGCTGGAAATGGAACGAAGAAAAAGGGAAAATCATTCAAGCACGATAGAGTCCAAAATGGGTCATGTATGTTACTTGTAAGTTTGGAATCTACTATCGACGTGTCAAAGTCATCAGGCGATACAAAAGATTCAACACGTGGAAACCCACTCGATCTATTAAGATTCAACGCGTGGAAACCCACCCGATCTATTAAGATTCAACGCGTGGAAACCCACTCGATCTATTAAGATTCAACGCGTGGAAACCCACCCGATCTTTTAAGATTCAACGCGTGGAAACCCACTCGATCTTTTAAGATTCAACGAAAGGGAATAAAACCCACCCGATCTATTAAGATTCAAACGACGTGGAAACCCACTCGATCTATTAAGATTCAACGGTCCCACCCGATCTATTAAGATTCAACGCGTGGAAACCCACGGATCTTCTTAAGATTCAACGCGTGAAACCCACCCGATCTATTAAGATTCAACGCGTGGAAACCCACCGATCTATTAAGATTCAACGCGTGGAAACCCAACTTTCATCTCATAAGATTCAACGCGTGGAAACCCAAATCTTTTAAAAGATGAACAACGAAAGGGAATAAAATCTAAACGGAGAGATCACAATTTAATGACTGGAAACTACTAAGTCGACGTAGATCATTTCCAGAATGTCCCAGCGCCTAAAGTTGTGATCCCTTCATCGTTCAACGTTAAACGGTAGTTTTAAATTGCTTTTAAAATTAAAACTAGTTTTACCATTCACTAATGTTGTTTTTCGCTGGATATTATTACCTGTCCATTACCGGATCACTACCTGGTTTCAATACAACTTTCATATATCATAATCTGTTGTTGATTTACAAATTTCATAAAAGATGGGGAGTCATAACTGTAAGGAAATACGCAAACAGGAGGCAAGTTAATTTCAAATTTATTACTGGAGAGGTTAATGAACTGTATGATATACTCCCTCGTACAATGAACTTGAAAAGGTGAGACAAACAGAATGTACAATGAAACCTACTCTATAAATAGGCTAAAATGTAAAATTCCAAAACTCTCAAAAGTTTAAAAACTTACAAAATTGTGCTAACACAGAATAATCATTAATAAGTGACAAACATTATATATAGCCCAAAATGGTAATTAAAATTCATTATATATCTATTTATATATATATATATATATATATATATATATATATATATATATATATATATATATATATATATATATATATATATATATATATATATATATATATATATTTATATATATATATATATTTATATATAAAGGAAAGAAAAATATTGAAAATAAATAATACACGATTATAATTATATATATATATATATATATATATATATATATATATATATATATATATATATATATTTTATAGTTAATATAAACATTAAACACTGAAATGTAAACTGAGGTTTATTAAAAATACAGGTACCCAACCATATTTTACAGAGTTAATGGAAAACTCGACTTGGATTCGTTAGCCCAATAGCTGTCTCGACTGAAATAAGTAGAAACAACCATTACATGAATGCCATTTCATCGGAAAGATTGTTCGATATTTTGCCAGACATAAAATTTCGTCAATAGTTATCTTTTAAGAAATACACGTATTTTTATTCAGTTAGCTGAAGAGGACCGTCGTACAAACGGTCGAAAGTTCTCACTTTTAATCATTTTTGTATTTTGATAAATACAGCCTTACTCATAAAAATAATTGTGGATTTTAGTTTTCTGAAAAGAAAATCATTGTGCCGGCTTTGTCTGTCCGTCCGCACTTTTTTCTGTCAGCCCTCAGATCTTAAAAACTACTGTGGCTAGACGCCTGCAAATTGGAATGTTGAGCATCCACCCTCCAATCATCAAACAAACCAAATTGCAGCACTCTAGCCTCAATATTTTTTTATTTTATTTAAGATTGAAGTTAGCCATTATCGTGCTTCTGCCAAAGATATAGGACAGGCCACCACGGTCGGCTGAGAGTTTCATGGGCCGCGACTCATACAGCAATATACCGAGACCGCCAAAAGATAGATCTATTTTCGGTGGCCTTGATTATACGCTGTACAGAAAATTTTATTGCACCGAAGAAACTTCGGCACATTTTTCATTTGTTTACTTATCATTGCCGGTTGGAATATGCTTCCCGGTTACGGTACACTGATGCACCATAGATGTCTTATAGACTGTCTACATCTTTCATTTTCCTTGAATGAGAAGCAAACTTGTCGAGACGCTGCCTATAGGATTGTTGAAAAAACAACTTAACTGGAGGCTGGTCAGTTTTACAGGCATTGGCAAGTGCTTGATAACACTTTTAAGGTTTATGGCAGTAACTGTTTTCATAAAGGATGATATATGAAGGATAGCAGAAGTACCAAATGCAAAGTCCGCGGATTTTAACTTGGACCATAAAAGACATCGTTTAGCTCCACTCTTGACAGCTGTATCACTGCAGCTTCTTTTGATTTAATTTGTAAATGTAAATTCCAATAACTTCACAGGAACCTTTAGCTAGGTTCTGATAATTCACCTTTATAAAGAGTTTACGCTGCCATGTGTTGAAACTGCTCTATTTTTCATATAAATTGCCAAAACACTGATAATTCTTTAGATGGAATTGGCAACATTTTTTATTGTCTGTTTAAAATTTCCTAACAGGACGACGTTAACTAACTGCTGATCTGGTCAAAACTTAACAGCCACATACTTTTGTTTCCAGCTGGTATAAACGTCACCAAGGCATGATGGAATTGAGTTCATTAGCCTCAACTTCGTCCAAAATACCTTTCAGATATTACCAGAAATATTAGTAGGTTCCATTATCAGGCTGACAGAATTCTGGAGCAGATCTGCCAAGCAATCAGTATCTTGAACAAATCCAGCGCCTGTGCTTGGTAGTGAAAACAACATGGACAATTAACTGATGCATTAAGGCCAAGAGTGTGTGCTGAAGTCATTATCACTGAGTAGTAGTCAAATAATCATATTACTGTTACTCCATTAGGTAAATATGGGAATGGTAGCTCTAGCACAGCCGGTAACCACCCATCTCTATAATTCCAATATCTTGAGTTAGTGAATGTCTGTTGGCCAGACGTCTGAATACTTATGCTGAAAATAATCATCCTTCCCCTAGTTTGCAGTCAGGTTTTTGCAAGGACCTGGGTGCCTGTCATGCATGTTCTTCTGTCAACTTCCAGTGTCATACAGAGACCCCTAGATTTTGGCCATGAAGTTCCTGTAATGGGTTTTAATCACAACGTTACTTTTGACCGTATTAATCACGTACGTCATTGTATTCCAACTAAAACAGGTGGTTGTTGGTGAAACATTTCTCGTCACCATCATTACTGCATTCCAACTAAAACATTTCAAAGAGTATTGGTAATTATTGATGGACAGAATGGTGACTACAAAAACGTAATCAGTGACATTTTACATGATCTACACAATATGGATTTGGTCTTGAAAATAAGCTTGTTACTTATGCAAAAGATGCTACTTTGGATAGGTTCCATCTTCTGAATATAGACCTGTCAGGAGATTTGGCTAAAATTCGTGGCATGGGGCAAAATTAATTTTTTTTAAAAAGCGTGAAATCCGTATTTAGGAGTGGACTTTCATCATAGTATTTTTGAAAGGCAAGTAACATGATTTAGTAATCAAACACTTTTCTTATATAAAAATACAACGCGTAAGCAGACAAATCGCCGGAACAATGGCGAACACCATTAATCCTATACACGGCCATTAGGTTAACGTTTCACAGATTGGCTTAATGAAAACTATCAAGGTACAGACTTACCAATGTCTCGAATCTTTCTTGGACATACCATCTTCTGTGGACACTTAACCCAAAATAAACTAATCACTGGATACTGTAATGAATCACGCAACAGCTATGTACCTAAGATGTAAAACCATGTCCTCAAGTAATTTCTGAATATATTGTCAACGATGATTGAGTGTCAATTTATGTCCATGAAGGTTACTTGAAACTGAGCGAACCCATTCAATATGAATGTAGTTTCTCGACCTATCGCTCATATAATGTTGCAGCTGTATCACGCCAGGAAATGGTTGCGTACGATATATTTTATATATTACTCTTCATAAGTACTAAGAATCCTATATCTCGTTTTGTTCCCTTTTTCCTTTTACCCACCCAATCTCCAAAACGGTTATGACACTTAAATCTTCAATTCTTTATACACTTCCTTTCCAATTGCTCTCTCTCTCTCTCTCTCTCTCTCTCTCTCTCTCTGTAATGAAACAAACACGTGAATTATCGGCACAGGAATCTTTCCTTGTTAACCTTTACTCCCCAATTACCAAAATGAATTACGCAAACACAAATGACCCTGGAACCAATCCCCTCGTGACCGGAAGTAATAGGGATGTACTCCTATTTACGCAGATTAAGAACCACCGCTAATGAGCTCCTTGGGTGGCTTCTGGAGGCTCTGCCGATTATGTTTTTACGGTCGTTTACGCTCGCTTCTTGTTATGATGGACGCTGGGGGGTTAATTGGGCTATTACACTAATCACAAAGATACCAAAATTTCAAACTGTGGAGTTCACAAAATTGAATCAATTAATATACGGACAAAATAGCAACACTTACAGAGAACAGATACATCATTAACTCTTTGCTTAATTTTGGCATACAAGTTTAAACAAGAATTATTGTTTTGCAGGTTGACAATATAATTTTATAGTTAGATGAGTGTATATCACACACGTACATACATGCATACACACACAAACACACACACACACACATATATATATATATATATATATATATATATATATATATATATATATATATATATATATATATATATGGGTAGCTGCAAGAGTAATCACAAAACACAGTAATGAAACTGATGCCGTGGCATTTGTATGCAGTATTTTACATTTGATTATTATAAAAGATTTTCTTTACCATGCTTTCTTCTTGCAACCACTCCAAAAACTACCCTGACTCGGTACATTTCCTACCGCTTTCCTGCCGCATGCCATTAATTATACACCCTAATGTTACTACCGGCATTATCAACGCGTGTTCGACGTTCATCTGCGGAGCAGGGTAACTGAAGGGTCTTTGAGGGAAATTCCTTAATAGCTATAGCATAAGGTGTGGGAAAGTGTATATATTACCCTACTATAAAAGCCATGCTGTTGCCATATTTTCTTTAGGAATAAGAAATTACTATAAGGAACTTATTTTTTACCAGCATCTTCTGAATAATAATAATAATAATAATAATAATAATAATAATAATAATAATAATAATAATACAACACAAACTGAATCATTTGTTTACCTCCATCTACTTATCAAAGTAGTGTCTTTTGTGCTGCATACTGTATGCTGTACTGAAGGCGGACGCTGGCTATTTAAAACCTATCACAACAAAATTTTGGACTCTGAGGTTATGGTTGATGGGATTCAGCTTTAAAGTTGTACCTGGTCTTTTCAATCAATTCTTAATAAATACGTGTGAGGAAACCAAAAATCGACATCTAAGTTCGAGGAATTTTCATATATTCTTTTTCTGTTGCATGTTTAAATTTATGTAAAAGGCTATTGACTCAAACCATATTCTTAACTCCATTCTTAGCTTCCGTAAACATAATAATATATAATAATCCCAAAGTTTCACTGTATTTCTGTCGCTGACCTCATTAAAATATAATTTTTTTGGGAAGTGGGCAGAAGGAAAAAATCATATTTTTAAGTCCTCTAAAACTATCATAGGTAGGAAGATGACTCTTTTGTGTGTGAATCCACATTTACAGTATAAAATCACTGTTTAGTTCGCAAAGATGAAAAGAAAAAAATACACTCAGGCGGACGTACTGAAAAGGGCAGTAAAAGTGGCTTTTTATGTGTATGTTTACATAAAAAAACTATCATTGTAAAGTGTGTGTAATATGTGTAAACCAAGTATATATTAATTGTCAGCAAGATCTTTCATATTCGGTAAATGCAAAGGAGACGGCCGCAAAAGATATCGTCTACTAATGTAATTTCTTGGACAGGCAGAATATAGAAAATGGTGTGTATAATACAGCACAGGTGAGATAATTTGATCAATTTACCGACATAATGGGAAATTTACAGTATAAAGTTTATATTTTTGCTTTCATCCCGGAGGGGTTGGTTCTACAACGCCCAGAAGGACTGAGTTTCCCATGGCACAAGATCAGCCACTAGGGATGAACGTAAAAACATAAACGAAACACGGTAAATTTCTCATTTCCTCAGTAAATTTATCAAAGTATCTCACCAATACTGTCATGTACAACCTTTTCTATAATACTGTTTAGTCAAAATATTACATTAATAAAGATATCTTCATGCGGCCGTCTCCATTACATTCACCTCATTTTCTATTGTCTGCTTTTAATTACCTCAAAGAAAACCCTCCGTTAATTGGGTAACTGGCCTAATATTTCCAGTGACGAAAGAACAAAAATCTGACTTTTGATCCACCGTGGCGACCTGGCACCTGACGGGACCGTAAGTTCATAAATTTGTCTATAAATGTACGCAGAAGTTTTTAAAGGTATGCTGCTCTTGATAAATGCATTTAAAAAAAAAAAGGATTGGTTATCATCTACCTAATCATAGCCATATATTAACAACATGGCTCTGACAGCAATTAGACCAGTGAGTCACTTTCTGGGCTTTTAGGGTTTGTATTGTCCTGGTAGGGATCGGTTATGGATGACAGTATTTAAGAGGTGAAAAGTGAAACAAAAGTTAGAGAAGTTGAACAGGTCGGCAGGAAAAGGAAAAAGGAGCGTCTTTGGCTTATAAGCAATAAATGTCTTTCACTGAAGTTCAGCAACATACCAGTAGGTACAGTTAACATTAAACTTTATATTGAAATCAGTTATCTTCGGTCTCCCCAAAGTTACGTTAAAAACTGCTGACGACGCAATCTTCGAGGATCCAATATCATTAACAGTTCACACACGGAGATAAAATGAAATCCTGCCTAGGCTTACTTTGTAAGAGCCCCGACGCTGTCTCTTCCAAACACGTGTGTGTTCGTGTGTTCGTCGATCGTCATCATCGGAGTCGACAGGACAAAACAGGAGCGTCTCGTTTTCTTTCTCTACAGGAACGCGATTTCAACCATACAATATTTCCTGTCTTTTCTCCTAAGCATTGTTGTCTTAACGTATGTACAATCACCACTACTTGCATTGCCATGCAAGCATTCTAATCATGTACTCATAATGTTCCAACGAATCTTCTGTATCAAACTGTGTGTATGTTTCTGTTTGTGAAGACGCCAAAGGTCTCTCCATTTCACATTTATTATGCTACTGCATTGTATCCATTAATGTGTCTTGAATCTCATGCAATTGGCCATATGTAGAATTTCCTGACCCTTCCACTGATGTATGTTTCATCACCATATGTTAATCATGTCTCTTGATATCGCCATCTGTTTGTCTGCCGACAAACACAGATGTCTGAACCTTTATGTCCGTTTTACCTGTCTGTGTGTAGACGCTACATTACCGCTCGCACGCGTCAATAACATCTTCCAAGATTCTGTAATCTCTCGTTACGGGCTGCTCTAGAAAAGATGGCAAAAGGCCAGCTAAATCTAAAACAGTACATCTCTCAGTAAGGAACAACCAATAAACCAGTTAACACCCAGCCATTATGTCGCTCATTCCCAGTCCTTACACTGGTGACCCCTAAGTGACTCGAAGGACCCGGCCGACCCAAGATGACGACCCACGCGCCGATTGACCCTTCGCCGCCTCGCTGTTTCCCGCCGTTCCTGAGTTCTCAGTATTAGTCCGACCCTCCGAGATGACCCACTCCACCACCGGAATCCTGGATACCTCCTCCAGGAAACCTGAAGCCGCCCCCGCACTCGTACTGGACAAGCTGACCAACGAAGGACCAGCCACGTCATCCTTCAGCCTGCTGCCGCCCCTCTCGAGCTGGCTTCCAAGGATCAGCCGCCGTCATCCTTCAGCCCTCGAGCCGGCCACCGAAGGATCATCCGACGTCACCCTTCAACCAGCTCCCGTCCTCCTCGAGCTCCTGCATGGCCGGTGCCGCCCTTCAGCCTCCCTACCCCGCCCCTAGCCCAAATTTATCAAATTATTTCACAATACTGTCGCCAAGACAAATTTTCGCATCGTTGCCTCAAAATATGGGGAACATTGTAAAAGCCCGTCGCCCGACGCCGTCTCTTTACAAACAATCAGACGTTACTATTGTCTTGGGGAGAATTACTTCAAAGAAAACCCCGCTGTCTCTTCCAAACACGTGTGTTTCCAGTGAAGTTCGTCGATCGTCATCATCGGAGTCGACAGGACAAAACAGGAGCGTCTAAGTTTCTTTCTATAAAGGAACGCGATTTCAACCATTTAATATATCCGTCTGTTTCTCCCTAAATGCATTGTTGTCTTAACGGATGTACAATCACCACTACTTGCATTGCCATGCAAACATTCTAATCATGTACTCATAATGTTCCAGTGAATCTTCTGTATCAAACTGTGTGTATGTTTCTGTTTGTCCTGACGCCAAAGGGATCTCTCCATTTCACATTTATTATGGTAAAATTGTATCCATTAATGTGTCTTGAATCTTGAATAGAATTGGCCATAAAAGAATTTCCTGACCTTCCACTGATGTATGTTTCATCACCAATGTTAATCATTCACTGATATTCAGCAACATCTGTTTGTCTGTCGACAAACAAGATTGAACTTTATTTGAAATCCGTTTTACCTGTCTGTGTCTCCTAAAGTTACGTTAAAATTCGCACGACAATAACATCTTCCAAGATTCTGATCCAATCTCATTAACAACAACCAATAAACCAGTTAACACCCAGCCATTATCGCTCATTCCCAGTCCTTACAACTTTACCAACGGATACAAATCTTGCTGGACGGGGACCTTATTTCAATTGAATTTCTGTACTACACATGCTCACAAATATACGGTCTTCGTTTTCTTTACTCCATTGTCGTCCTTTTCTTTACTGCATATTTTCGCATAAAAGAGTCATTCACTTTCTTTTTAAGATATTCACAAAATATTCAGTTTTCTTTGTTAAACTGTCACAAAATGACCTTACTTTTCTTTGATACACATTCACAAAATAAAAGCACCATTTGACTTTCTTTTGCTACACATTCACCAAAAATGTAAACTTCCTTTGTTACACATCGCCACAGAGAGGCTATTTTAACTCTCTTCGCCACACATATTCGTAAAAATTGTCTTAATTTTCTTTGCTACAGATATCTATATTCTCAAAAGCACTGTCTTAAATTTATTTGCTATACACGTTCATAATAACCCTGCTAATTTTCAATGTTTTTCATTCACAAATGCACTAAATTTCCTTTGCTGCACATTTTCACAAAAAGATCCTTTTTTTGCTATGTATATATTCATAAAAAAAAAGTGTGCTGATGTCTATCACACACATACAGATCTTCTTTGCCCGCTTACACACCAATATCACAAAATCATACATAGATTATTCATGCACTTAAATAAAGATGTAAATAAAAAGACGGACATGACATCATTAGGCTACCAAAGACAAACAAAGGAATCAACATACATTCCTGCCCTTCTCAAAATAGTGCAACACATCAGTATTACATCTTAGTAATTTTAAATTTATCCAGCGTAAAAATCCAGCACAACAAAAACAAATAAGTTATTTAGTCCACACTGGTTTCACCAAGAGCCCCAATCAATTAATTTTGTAACAATCTCCATGATGTAATGAAACTATACACCGGATATTAATGAGATCACTGTACTCTTCTCGAAGGAAAGCATGTTTTACGAAATCAGTTCTTTCACAAAACACCATTTATTCATATTATCAGCGAGGCCACTCATCATCGTAAGATTTGCTTAACAAGAATGAATAAGAACACAGCGCCCAAACCAAAACTACCTAACGTTCCATAAAGCGCACTTTCCATGAAAAACTGGAAAGAAAGATGGAGTTAAATGAGTTCTCTCTACATATACACACACAAAACGAAAACTACTTTGTATGAGAAAACATACATAGAAAAAAAAAATAATTAGCTACAAATGAATCATTTCTGAAAGTGCCATTTCGGTTTCATATCGAACTGCAAATTGAAAACAGATAAGGCTTGTACCGGTTGATATTACTTCATGTTAAGATTCGTCTAGGCATTGCAATGGCAAATAAAAAAAACTGAAAGGGTTAAAACCCAACCCAGTAAAGGCACAGTGCAAATACTGCAATTAATAATCTGACCTTCATATCAAAGGCTAACAGACCAAATAGATGTCAATTCTGCTAACAGCTATATACAACATTTGGCTCACCTAAAACTGGTTTCCATCGTCACTCACTTACCTTAGGTCCCGATCTGAAATTGAGAAAAATATGAATCAGTGATTTTTTTTCCAAAGGAATAAAATTGTTAGGAGAGGGTGCAAAGTAAGATGGAATAAAGAATAAGAACAGAAGTAACAGTAAAAGGAATGAAAGGGGTTGCAGCTAGGGGCCGAAGGAACGCTGTAAAGAACCTTAAGTATATACCTGTATGTTAGGAAAAAGTGCTACTTTGTGGATTGTGATAAACCTGGAGTATCTTAAGATTAGCTAATCTCTCAAACAAAACGCCAAGAAACGTGATTTGGTGTACAAATCAACAAATATTACCGCAGTTGAAGATGTACAATTAATTATATCAACAATTTCTTATAATTTGTATAGTGCGTGCCTGAATGATACCACCCAAACCCTTCCATCCCATTATATCAGGATGCTTTTCCATGCTATTAACCATTGTTACATCCTTGTACGGAGGCAATTTCGGGTCATAAAGCCACTCTTGTTGGCGCACAAGTTCAGTTAATCTTTCCATGACTGAAATTGATGCTTTCCTCTACGCATTATCCAGGGAGCGAAGCCCACGTATGTAGCAACAACGAAGTAGACGTTGGGAACTAGCGATGTGGTTGCGCCACAGAGACGTCCGCTACCATGCGGCTGCGTTGTCAAATCGCTTCTGGGAGCGACTGACACTGACCGCAAACGCAACCGTGCCTGTGGAAACAACGCTGTACATTTTCACGTTCTGTTTTTTCTGCAGACGCAAACGCAATAATGAAATCGTAGCTCACCTTACTCTCTACGTACAGGTCTATTTCCAGGCCTATCTGCCTTCTTATCCCTCTCTCAAATTCTTTTTTACTGCTCCCTGATCTTATAGCTTATTGTAAGATTGCACATCAAATAATATCCATTTCTTCCTCACCTAAGCCTCCTATTTTCTTAACCCACCATTTACTATTTTATTCTCTCTTTCTACCATCCCACACCAACAAAACCCCCTGCTCCTTCTTTAACCTCTACGTCCACCAGCTTATTCTTTTACAATTAACCTTACAAACGCCTTTCTTAATTTTTTTCCCAAATATACTTGTGAATATTTTTAACTGGAAAACCATATATCTGTAACGATCAAGCCCACTTCCGACGCATTATTCTTTTCATTCTCATTTACTTAAAATCCATACCTACCAACGTATATATAACCTTTCATATTCTTAAAGCCAAGCTAGAAGCAGATTCACTTTCCGAAAACCACACTCATTTTTTTCCATCCCTCGGTCTCTTACACATACTACTCGTTTTCCTGTCACAATCAATTTCTGCATACCCATACAATAACCCTTCCCTAGGTCTAAAACTCTTAGTTACCAAGCGCGAGCAGTCTTTCCCATTCCTGTACACGCTGTCCTACCGTCGAGGTGTCAGAACATGTGTGTGTCACCCCATGCACAAATCAACTCTTTCACCCTTGAACAAAGTTACTATCATACATTTCTTCTCTTCTGCATAACATCCACGTGCATTTAAAACACCGAGACTGAGTACAGTATTTCAATTGTTTGTAGTATCGGTACAGGATATGAGGCTGCAATCTCAAAATCCCTGGAAATTTGGTAACACACCAAGCAGTGTTAAGACTATTTTTCTTTCACAGTATATACATATATATGTATATATATGGTATTTATGCACCTATACACAGTATATTCTTGGGTGCGAGACCTATTATCTTAATCCCTGAGTAATTTATTAGCAAGGTAAAGTGAACTAGATATTAGTGGTTCGTTGTGGCTTGATGTTTGAATACATTATATATATATATATATATATATATATATATATATATATATATATATATATATATATATATATATATATATATATATATATATAAGCTCCATCTCCTAAGTATACCATAACCACCATCAAAACAATAACAGGTGGCATAACAATTAGCCGGGAGCCTATTCAGTTAACCAAATGTTGGTCATACGCAGTTTATATATGTGCTGGAATCAGCTTGAACATTACAGTAATTCTATTTTGGTTTCCATACCACCTTACTGAAAAATTTATATGCACTCACGCTCTGAATGTTCAATATATCAATATATGACGTTAAGCAAAAAAAAAAAAATGTATTAATACAAAAAAGACTGCGTTACCATCTATCACAATGGATGAACATACATACAGTTAGTTGGCCATCCCCTCTCACCAGCTCCATTTTCTCTTCTTCTTTATATGTTACCCTCTTTCAGCCTCGCAATTGGCCATTCTATCCTACCCAGGCTCAAAAGTCTACGAAGGCAATAGAGATAACATTTATCTTATAGACATCATTACAACTTTCAGATACCATTCGCTAACAAGTTAACACCTATAGGCTATCATTCGCTTTAACGGTACAATACATTGTTCCATAAAAACTTGCCTGTGTATAATAATCTTGTCTACGTGTTCAGGCTACCACTAATATTAATAGAATGAAGACTTTTGTTCAACAAAAACTTGCCTGTGTATAATAATCTTGTCTACGTGTTCAGGCTACCACTAGTATTAATAGAATGAAGACTTTTCGCCACAATTGCAGTGTTTGCGGCTAATGGCTACTATCCCAACTTCAACCTAGCATTATGACTACTACATAAAACAGTTCGTGACCGGATTCGGCCTTTGCTCCACAATTTCCGCTGTCCTCGATAACGAAACATGTTTTCTGGCCATCTTCTGATTGTATGAATTACCGTGGCCTTTGTTTAAGTAGTTCAAGGAAGAATATTTCTTCATATTTCATTCATCGACAACAGCAAAAACCAATAGAACCGCACACGGATCATTCAATCGGCTTCCTCATATAATCCACTGTGGTTTGCATTTTAGCTGTTTCTGGTTTGCATTTTTGCTGTTTCTGGTTTGCATTTTAGCTGTTTCTGGTTTGCATTTTAGCTGTTTCTGGTTTGCATTTTTGCTGTTTCTGGTTTGCATTTTTGCTGTTGCTGCTGGCTTTTTCGTTGGGGGAGTCGGTAGAGTTGTCGGCTAGCACTCGCTAGGCCCGTGTTCGAGTCTCCGGCCGGCTAATGAAGAATTAGAGGAATTTATTTCTGGTGATAGAAATTCATTTCTAGTTGTAATGTGGTTCGGATTCCACAATAAGCTGTAGGTCCCGTTGCTAGGAAACCAATTGGTTCTTAGCCACGTAAAATAAGTCTAACCCTTCGGGCCAGCCCTAGGAGAGCTGTTAATCAGCTCAGTGGTCTGGTTAAACTAAGATATACTTAACTTTGCTGGCTTTTACTAGCTTTCCGATTTTGCATTTGATTAAAATATTGAGAAATAAACTGAAATGGATGTAACCTGCTGTAGACAAAAGTCCAATGCTAGCATCATTACTATCGACTGAGGGAAAATTTTATGGTCCAAATTCGATGGCTTCCAACTGAATCTAATTAACAGGTTTCTTCATATTCATATTGTGCTTAAAACTTAAGATTATTACTAATTATGAAGGAATTCTGCCGCCGAACCTCAAGTACAATCAGACTATCATTGATAATTATTAATAGTTCAATTTAAAATCACTTCTAGATTTAATATCTCTCGTTGCCATCAGTTTCAACGAAACCCAATCATAGCTCGATAAAAGCAATAGGCCATGACTACCATTATAGATACGAGAACTTCAGCCTACTAGAAACTCACCCACAAATCCACAGAAGCCTACCATTATGGATATTGATCTAACTTCTGTTTATCATTAGTTTTAACGGACTGCAGCCATTGCTCAACAAACTTTAAAGGTCTATAATTTATGAATAGTGTTACTTCAGGACACCAATAGGCCTAGTTCATATGTAGCCTACTGCCACCAATGCTCCACAAATATAATTGGTCTGTCACTCAAGGGTCTAGATATTGCTGTTGCTTCTAGCTACCATTAATTTTAGTAGAAAATATCCATTGTTCAAGGAAGGCCAACATCACTACAACTTCAGGCTACGAGGCTTTAATGGATGCAGCGGGCTTACCAGTTAAGGCTGTCACGAAAATTTAATGGCGCCATCGGGTTCATTTTAACAGACCGCAGACATCAGAAAACAAATGCAGAATGTCTACCATTTACAGATATCGCTTAAAATTCAGGCTACCCTAACTTTGAATGGCTGATATTAAGTTTAATTAACACAGCTATTGTGCTACACATTCAACTGGTCCGCCATATGGATATCGTCACTTCGTGCAGGCTAGGCACAACGACGGTTTATAGGTATATAACTGTCCTCATATATCCAAGCCGAACCTGAAAGGACGTAACATGACAAATCGTTCAATTGTAAAACCTTTTCCCTTGGTGAAAACTGACAATGATAATATATATACTAATGGGGGCAAACACAAATATGCAAGTCTCAAATCCACCAAGCCAGGTGGGCGCAACCTTTCTTTACTGGACGACTCAAGTACCCTAGAAATCCTGCTTCCTTTTCACATGGAATGTATTATTTATCCCAAAACCCAGGACCCCAATTACCTCGGTATCAGTTCGCATACTTACCTTAAAAGGTACCGAAAACTAGCGCAGTTTTCTAAAGAAACTTTAAGGAACACAACCGCGTTAAAACATCCTCCACCACACTTCGTCAGTCACTGACTTTCTGTCACTCACTGTCAGTCTGTCAGTGCTGCTCGTTTTCAGTTTCAAAAATTCCGCCGTTTTTTTCCTGAGGTAAACAAGGCCGGTATTGAAGACTAAATAGTACATTTGGGGTCATGATAAAGTCAAGGTTTTTAGTATTTTTTTTTTATTAACTTTTTTAGACTAACTAATCTTAGTAGTTTAGTACGAGTCATGAATCCTTAATTGTATTGGTTTATTTGTTGTTCAGTAATTTGATCGTATTCAGAGGAAATAATAAACAAGTAATAGTATAATCATGGCTTCAGTTTCATCAACGTCAGCAGAATTTTACATTCGCACATGTTCTTGGGAATCATTTCACAGCAGGATAAATTACCTTGTCATTTAATGCATGACTGATGTTGGTTCTATTTTAAAAATGTGGATGCATGACAATGTAAATTTTTCATACATACTGTGGTTTATATAGGTTTATTAATACACAATATGGTGCAAAATTTTATTTAAAGAAATTTGTTCTACATTGCATGTAGAATGTAGGCCTACTATGAGCCATTTTATGACCTGTGGTACTAGCACTTGCAGGTTGGTCATATATATATATATATATATATATATATATATATATATATATATATATATATATATATATATATATATATATATATATATATATATCTAATATATAAAAGTGAATGTGTATATGTGTGTGTTTGTATATTTGTAGCTTTGTGAGCTATAGAAATCCGAACCGCTTGACCGATCTAGACAAAATTTGGCAAGTGGCCATCATTTAAGCCAACTTAGAAAATCGGGTCGTTTCAAACCCATACCCCTTCCCCTTCCCTTTGTAATTTATGTGATAACAGCTTGACCGATCTAGACAAAATTTGGCAGGTGGCCGTCATTTAAACCAAATTAGATAACAGGGTAGGTTTCAAAAATGCTCGATATGATTTCGTTGTCAATCGCTGGCGAGTGACTTTTCTCAGAACCGAATTGAACCGGTAAGTTGAACCGATATTTCACTAAAATTCACACAAGCGCTACACGACTACTTGAAACTCTATATCTTATTCACAAAGTACCTGCTCAAATTTGAGACATCGCGTAAATTTATTCCATTATTAATGATGTTTCATAAATGCTTATTAATGAATAGGTTAAACATATGAAAGTACGATTGCCTTACCTCATAGAGGTAGGATATCTGGGAAATCGGCCACAGAGAACAAAGTTTCTGCCTCTTCAAATTTTCCGCCACTCTCTCCAGGCAGTCAGTGAGTGATGGCCCAATTCCAAATGTAATTCATTATCAGTAAACCATTCATAAATGTAGAAACGGTTAAAAACTCAAATACAAAAATTTGGTGTAAAAATTTAATTCTACAAGTGCTATTTTCCTTTTTGCCATGTGAATATGCATGGCGGAAAAATTTTCCGCCACCTCCGTCATCTTCGAAGTGTGACGTCATCATCCGTTTCTCGGACGAATTTCCGCCAAAATCCAGCACTGCTGGTAATCATTTGGACTGTTAACTAGTGTGACGTCATTCCCCCTTCGAGAGCTAGCCAGTCACTGGCGTGAAGTGGACGGGGATTGGCTGCAAAACTAGGTGGACTCTGCTCTCATTATTCATTACTGTTTACTTTTCTTTTTAGAGTGTTCTCTTGGTGCAGAAACTATCTCTCTCTCAGCCGGCCGCTCTCTCAGTTTTCAAGGTTATTGGGGCACTAGTTCAGGAAACAAACTGTTATCGCTATAAATTTACACGGTTCTCTGCAGCACTGGTATCATATCACATTCGCTGAACAAGCAGCAAAACTAACTAATCGAGCTAGTTACCGTGCTCACTAGATATTAAAGGATCCGCGTGTTACTATTCCTTCCTATCGTACCTGTGTAATATTGTAGCTGGCTGGATACTCTCTATACCAAGTACTAAGGGATTTTCTCGTCTTTCTTTTCTAGGTGTCAAAAATTGCCATTTATTCCCCTTGAATAAAATTTCCTAGTTTTCTTGAATACTTATTTTTGATGTGTTTCCCAGTTTCTATGAAAAATACGTTGATGTGATTGTTTTGCTCCACAGAAGAAGTTTTTTATTATATTAACTATAGCAATGAGTTTGTATGAATTAGTACATTAATATTTAAAGTAGTAAAACACCTTTTTCGCAAATTTTATCCATCTCTATAAAATTAAATGACGTCTGATTGCAGTGTTGTCAAACTTCTTCCTGTGGAGAAAGTATATGTTATTTTCTTGTTGTAAGGGCACATGCCAGTAGTTTAAGCTTGCCTTCTGGACGAAACCCCTTTTTTTTTGTATGTTGGGTTACGATTAAACTACTTAATGTTTGTGTTTTAGTTGATGCTTTGTTACGTAACCCTGTAGTTTTGTAGATGTGACACCTGTGCCATCCAATGTACTACAGTACTCCTCCCGAGTTTTCTTCCAGGGTGAGAACATGAAGCTCGGCCTGTTTCGCAGCAAACTCCAGAAAGGCAAGTTGTAGAAGAAATTCTCGTAAAATCCAGCCCCATCACCTCGTGAACTGTCGTCGTCATTGCAGTAATTTCTTCATAAGAATATTCTGAAATCCCCCCCTTTTTTTTGGCTATTCATGTTTTCCTCTATCGAAGTAACGTAACGTTTTGTCAATTTTTTGCAGTAATATGTTAATGTTTTCTTGCTTCTTAATGTAACTTGGATGATTGTTGTGTCCTTTAAATATTAATTATATGTGTTAAACTTTTTTAATGCGTATTTGTGAACCTGTGTGGCATCACCCAAAAAGAATTGGTGCAGGAAATATAGTTGATTGTTTCTCAACTGCACTTTGTTGGAAAGAATATGTTTCTTGACTTCATGGTACATTTAAGTAAGTTAGTAAACTCCTCAGCACTGTAACTTGGTCTCATTCTAAGCTAGGGCAGGAGGGCTTAAGGTTGAATGAAATCGTACCGAATGTGGGCCTAAAACTTTAAAGTTTCACCACACTAGGTTTCAAAAGTTGGTCTATCACCTGAAACACTCAATATATTATATATATATATATATATATATATATATATATATATATATATATATATATATATATATATATATGTGTGTGTGTGTGTGTGTGTGTGTGAACAGAGAGAAAGAGAGAGAGATACCGTAGAAATTCACATGTAACGACTGCATCTGTACTGAGGACAGGTGTTTTACGACACATAGGATTGTTCAGAAAGGTGTCGGCGTGTAAAACTGAACGGCAGGTGGTGAGGGGCACCCTGGTTTCTCACGCTGCTGTTCCTGGGAACTAGGAGCATCAGGGGTCAAGTCTACAAGGGTTGAACTGACCGTGCCAATTACAGAATTTTCATGGTAAGTAAAGCGTTAAGGTAATGGGATTGGAAGCAAATCGATGGGTGAATTTATTGTCTTGACATTTACATATTTGTATACACTTGCTTTAATCGACTCTTAGCGGGAGCTTCATTATGATTACTATTTAAAAAGCCTTTGGTAGCAATGGATCAGCAATAAAAGATTTAGTTAAGAAACATTACTTTCTTTTTCTTTTTTTTTTTTTTTACTGTGCAAGATGTTAATATTGACAGCCAATGTAGTGAACTACATAACCGTATTCTCGTCTTTCTCTCGCACACACACAATCTGGTTCTCGAACAATATGACGTTAACAACTGAATTTAAAAACCTGACGTGAAACTGAAATTTACCGAAGATGATGGTGAATTTATATTTCAAATTTCCATCAGCGTTCTTCTGAAACGTGATGGAAAGCGAGATGCTGCTAAACCGGAAAGTTTGAGGTGAGGAATTAGGCTGACTTATGTACTTAAATACGAATTTTGTCAGAATTCAAAATACTATTATTGTTATTCAGGAAAAGTATACTTCCTCCTACTACTATCATTACTTTCAAAATCTGTAGTCTAAAGGAATGAGGCCAAAATATGTAGTACTCTAGTATTCTGACCAATACAGATGAACACGGGGTTCTTCAACTTGTTTAGCTCTGCGTTTCAACACATACACATAAAAAAAGGAGGAAAGAGTGTGTGTTATAGGCTTCAACATAAGTGATACCAGAGTTATTCTCTCTCTCTCTCTCTCTACACCATATCTTTTTTTTTTTTTGTGCTTGATGTATTTCATTACAAGTTACAGTACAATACAGTGCTGTGCATAACCCGTAAATAAGATGTGGAAAAAGCATAAACGTAAAAACAATACAAAAAAATCCCCTAGCTAAGTCAGACGTCTGCCTACCCCTCCCCGAACCATCCCACACTGCATTCCCACTCCTCCCTTTCGTGCTCCACCCACCTTCCACAAAATCCTTTCTCTGAGTGAGTTCTACACAGCATTACTGCCGCCCCACTCTCTCTCCAATGGTGCCCAACCATCCCCCCCCTTGGAAACTTCTCCAGGCCTTCCACACCCCCAAAACCATTTCTCAGTCTCTTCATGGTTGTAAGTAGTGTTACCAACATTTCCTTAGGCAACGCAGCATTGCCAACTACCGGAGAGCAGTCTTTTTTCAAAAGTTTAGACATTTATATATATTATATATATGTATATTTGGCCATTGGTCTGGTGCTGTCGAATATCGATTGGTGTCGGATAATGAAGATCTGGAAAATCGGGGGATTACTGTACAATAAACCCCCACGAATACTTGAAACCCTTCTAAAAACACTTAGAACTGCCTATTTTGATAGTTCAAACACACAAAAAACTAAAACTGCTTATACAGGTATTATCCTACTAACAATGGAGTTAGGTTCCCAAAAAACCCATCGTTTGTTGGAAAAAACATATCTCGAATACGGCCAGCCTACAATAGGGTATTCAGTACCAAGTATACATGTATGGTAGCCTAACCTGCACTATAAAGTATACCCTATACATACAAGGTAAATTCTGAGGTGATTATTAACTTACAAGAATTAGCTTAGCCTTCACTATGGTATATCGTATAACATAAACGGTAGCCTAGCCTACATTATACTGTACTCGATATTCACATGTCGTATTATACAAACATCAACATAACGAATATGCATCTTTTCCATGGATCTTTTAAAATGTTGTGCCTTAATTCACTGTATCCAATTATATTGTATACAGGATGTTTCGAAATTAGAGCACCCCCCTCTACAGCATAAACTAAAATTGATAAGGGCAAAAACAAAAGTAATTCAGAACAGGTATTTATTTAAGTTTCTGAGTATTTAATATTTTGTGTGGCCTCCATCTGCCTGTACCACAGCCTGCATTCTTGAGGGGTATGATTTCAGCATATCGCAAAAAAGCTGAGACTCAAACTCCATTTCCCTGAGCACTTTGGTCACCTCTCTTCGCAGATCGTTGAGGCTTGGTATACCATCATAGTTCACTGTGCGTGCTTCAACAAGATCCTTTAAGATACTACCAATGTTTTCACACACATTAAGGTCAGGGAACTACCTGGACATTCACTTGACAAGAAATTGATACCACTGTTTCGAAGCAATTCCTGTGTCTGAAGAGCCTTGAAACATGGTGCCTTATCATGCAAAAATGTGACTTCTTCAACAGATAACACATTTTCAGGATCTTTGAGGAAAGGAAATACTCCCCCAGTAAGTGCAGTTTCTCTGAAGTATTCGCCATTCCATGGCTGTCCTTTTTCTTTGATGATCCACATTAACTGTTTGGCTGTGAAACAGAGAAATATTCCCACACATTCATGAAATTTCACAACTTGGCGATAGCGCACGTCATCGCTGATATCATCACACTTTGCAGCCCAAATGATGTCATTTTTATGATTTGGCTTCCTGAGTATGTAAATGAAGAATTCATCTAATGCAGCAACATGGAGAAAGTCAGCTTCATCCCAGTCTTGAAGAAATGAACCACAAAACCATGCACAGTCTTCTCTCTGTTGCTGAGTGATGTTGGGCTTGCTGATAACATGAAATGGCTTGACACCAGATTTTTTCAACTCACGACGTACAGCACTATAACTTCTCCTTTCCCCTTTTTGTTTTTAGTTCAAGCGCCAATTTACATAAAGATTTTCTTGGTCTACCCACTGCCTCAGCTATGATGTCTTTTGACTCCTGAGAAAGGACTTCAGGCCTTCCAAGATTCTCACTCTTTTCGCGATGACAGTCATATGGATTTTTGTTCCAGTTTCTTTTAACAAAGGATTCATCTCTTTTAATGTATTTAGCTAACCAGGAATGTGAAATGAAGGATGCGCCAGCATCTCTGGCCTCTCTGAAGGTTATAGCCCGGATTTGGTCAATCCATCTGATTTCCTCCGAGTTGTTAGCCATGGCTGTATCTAACTCCATCAATCTGAAAATACAAGAAATGTAAAATGAAAAATAGCTTAATAGAAACTTAAAATAATGTACTTGGAGATAGGCCATAGCAGAACACTTCATAACTTTCCATTTGTTCTGTGGAGGTGGGGGGGGCTCTAATTTCGAAACACCCGATATATTCTTATATTGCTTTTGTATTATAAATTGCAATCATAGCAATCAATGTTTTGGTTTGGAAATCGATTACGCGCTAAGTATATTTCGCTTTATTTAACTCAGTTCAGATCGCTTCTCTTGCTTCTAGTTAGCGTAAATGAACCTCTAGATACTTTATTTATAAGGGGCAAGGTTATTTTTCATTATACAAAGTGTTTTTAAGTCAAAATATAACTTAAATATGCCTCGTTGTGAAATTAATTTAGCTATTTTTTTCGTTAATAGATGACATTGGCTGTTTTGTGTAAAAATATATAAAGATTCCATTCGCTATTTTTCACTTGATTTCATTATAATACAAGCTTTACGTATTTATCATTTATCGGCGTAAAAATAGCAGTACAGGTAATGTGTTCTTTCATGCCCAGTAGTTTAGATTAAAATACTTTCTCTCCAATTTTAAATACAGTCGAGTTTTCTCCATGTTGCCGATGCACGATAATTTATAATCATTAGCAGCTTGAACATTGTTTTCTCAGCTTCAGCTACAGCTTGCAGCTTAAATTTAGTGGTATATTTCCTTGCCAATCTTTTATCCATACCGAATCAGGGTATAATGTACAAATATATCAGTCCCATTCTACTTAACGTCATTTGTACTATAACTACGATAATGGTTTAGTACTCTACGAATAATGTGTATATATGTTCCATAGAGAGATCTGCGAATGGGCGAGTCCGAGAATCGTGAGACCGCGATTGCGGGGGGGTTGAGACCACGAATACGGGGGTTTTACCACTCCTTTCACTTTTTCACCACATTCTTAAGGGTTGCAATGTAGTACACTGTAATGGTTACTGACCACCTTCTGTGTACACTTTTGTTTCAACTCCATGTAATGATCTAAATTTTTCAGTGTTGAGTCAGTGCCAGTCTGTATACAGTACCTGACGTTTCACAGCTCTTATACTGTATAATGAATTAATACATCCGATATCAAAGCTGTTAAGATAATTTTTATGCTTCAGTGTATCTTTGCATCTGGTCACCTTTCACTTAAGTGTAACATAAGATGAGGCTACAACATTTTACCAATATTTTGGTCAATGGGCATCTGGTTGCACCTCATTCTGAATTCAATATCAAGATTTTGTTTCAATTCGAAACTGCACATCTTTTAGGGCTACTACAGTGCAAATTACATACTATCTAAGCTTTTGAAGGGATGCTTTACACTTTCCATTTCCAATTTACTTCATGAATTCTTTCTTCAATTTTTCATTTTTATCATCTTTTGTGTTTAATGGTTGTCCACAATATATATATTTTCCTTGTGATAATACAAAAGGCTAATACATAAAGAGTATATATTTTTGTACAATTCTTAGCCAGCTCGTCAATCCAAAAGTTATGAAATGACTTGCTTTATTAAGGCATCTTTTGCTAAATTCTTAGCTTTGCTCTAAGCTTCCACAGAATGGGTAACTCCACCACAATATCTGTTAGGCATTTTTACTTGAAGCTGCAACCGATATTTTATGCTGTGTCCATACACCTAACTACTAATCAATGAGCAATGTTTTCCACATCAACACTGGTCCCTTTGACTCTCATTCACTTATTGCTAGTTGAGGTGGGGCAAGAGAAAACATAAAAAATACGCCTAACTGAATTAGACAGAGCAAAAATTTAAGTTTTGAAATTACTCTGAAGCAGCCACTTTTACATTTCCCAGCTATAGCAGGGACAAGCCTTGAGGGAATAACAAATGAAATGGGAGATTACACATTGAATTAAATTTGATTTCAACCTAAAATTAAAATGAATCTTGAAAATTCAAGAAGAGCACGGAAGTGTTATTGTATCACATTACCTTGGAAATTCTGTAAAGTACAGTCAGTGCAGCTTTGGTTGCATAGCATGAGCTGAATGACACGGTTACTGTACTTGACCTGAGGAATTAGTCAAGCTAAACTCACTCTCAATTCCCAGACGAAGTGTAAAGTGTTTCTTCTGGAAAAGGAATACTGTGATTGAGCACACAACAAACAAATATAATCCAATCAAATTTATTAAAAAACAATGTAAAAATATTTCAAAAATACATTTATTAATCTTTTTTACTTTCCAAATTAGCCCAAGGAAAACTGACATTTAAGTATAATCCAATGACAAAATGCATATTGCATTAGATTTCTAACATTTAAAAAGCTTGCATGACACGTAGCAAGATACACCTTTCCTTGCTGATATAATTATCCACTTAATTTTGGAATGAAAGGCACAATCATATTTCTACCTTACATATCACTAAAATTTTCACTTATCACATGTCTGCAGGTCCAATTAAAATGAAATTTCTTTGTCTGTTATGTAAAATTTCAATGACATAACAGGTGCTTGTTGCAATTTCATTAATCTGATAATTTTTAATAATATAACATCTGAACTTTGAAATTGAAATCCTATCTTAAAAACTAAATAATTTTCTTGAAAGGACAGATAACAAATCCACTACTGTAATTTTAATTTTCATAAAGCTGAAAACTGCAGCATGAGGAGAGGCACAAAAAGTAGAATACAACAGAATATAGTATTTAGACCAAAGGCTAAGCATTCGGACCTATGAGGTCGTTCAGCACTGAACAGGAAATTGATAGTAAGAAGGTTTGAAAGGGGTAACAAAAGGAAAACCTCACAGTTGCACTATGAAACAACTGTTGGAGAGGGTGGAAAGTCAGATGGAAGACAGAGAATATGAACAGAGGTACAGTAAAAGGAATGAGAAGTAACCCTATGCAGGAAGCAATGCCGCTATGGATGAGTAATGCTGCAAAACACCTGTAGAGATACCTTTCGTATGCTAGACAAGGAACAATGTTAGCCAAAAAACCCCTTCAGTGTAGGTGCAAACTACAATAACTGACCAAGTTCATTCATTTATGATGCTATATATACCTATATATAAAGAATGCTGTCCTCTGGTCAAGTTCCAAATACCAAAAACTTCCATGTAATCATGCTTGCCAATCATACACTGGAGATTATAAAAATTATGGAAGGCATCTTGTGAATATCACACACATATTGAGAAAAAATAGATTTTCTGCTAAACTATAAATTTTCAGCACTAGTAGTAAGTATGCCAATGATTTTATAACCAAAACAAAAGTGCAAAGCAGAAATATAAACTGCATGTGCAGTCCTACAAACTGGAAAAAATCCAAGCGTTCTACAACCTGCTAAATAATTAAATGTTTCATAAATGTAATTGTGATAACATAAGGAAACCCATGTATTTGAAGAAAATCAGTTTTTGAAAGTAAATTGTATTTTTCCTAACTATACAAACCTGAGGTCCTTTACATTAAGAATTACTTTCAAGTAAAGGACCGACGGTTGTATATTGTGTCGGAACAATGTAAATTTAAGAAACACCTTGCACTAATTATTGCAAGTTTACTAAATATTACAAATTACTTTCTGATGCTTAGTATCAAGTAATTATTTTTTCATTTATTCATGAGTGTCATGCAATCTTCCAAAGCCGAGTATGTTACAACCTTATCATAAAACTACTGTACAATTTTCCAGTCTGTTTTCTCATTCCCTTATCAGGAGAGTACAAATTTTAAAACACTCCAAACAAAAATTGTAAAAATCTAAAAAGAAATTTTGTTCAATAAGTGGGCTATGCACACACCATTACATACCAACTTCTGAAATAAAATACTACAGCAGTACTGCACATTTTATGTGATACGTATTGCCAGCTAAACAGAAAGACCGAAGAAATTATTAGCACCTTTATGTGAATAATTTAACGCAAAATACTGACAGAAAAGCAGTGTTAAGCACATATTACCTATGAATAAAATGAAAACAAGCAGTACTGTGCATGTCATATGTCACTTTACTAACAAAAGGAAGATAAACAAGACTAGGTATATCAGATATTACCTTATCGATTAATGGAAAGAATGAAATGCTGTATATCTGCTTTGCATAAGGCCAAATAAAAGAAGTAAAAAAAAATAAATTCATGGCAATAAATACTGCTAAGCATGTAGATCATTGTAAGAAAGACTGGAAGACAAAGAAGCAGTGCTATATATGTGCTATACATATGGCTCACTACTCTACTGACTTCCCTGCAATACACAGTTTTCCTTATAGTTTATGGATACAATACTATATTAAGTTCTTTATCCAAATCTAAAAACTACAAAGCCAAGATAAACTATGGCAGACAGGATGACATAACTAACACAAAAAACAACTGAGCCAAGTAAAAGTACTTCACAGATCTTCAATTACTATGCTTCATAATAAAAATATGGACTTTAAAATTTTATAATGGTACAGAGATTCAACATGGAAATTGTAGTGTGTCAAGGTTCTGTTGAATATATTAGATAATTCATAGCTCAAATTCCAATGCAGGGGATGATTAATGCATATTTTTCTCACAGCACTAATGGACTTTTGTAGCCTGTTCTTCTTCTTCTCCAGATTCAAGATTATCAACAAGCAATTCGCTTGCTGACTGATTGGCCGGTTCAGTGTTCAGGCTCCTAATAGATGACTGTACTGCTTTATGTTTGCACATTCTATAGATCTGAAAAACAGAACATAATTAAGATTTGCAAATTGCTATTCAAGCTTATGTCATATGAAAGAATGAAGAAATGTTACAATATCTATATAAAAAATATAATTCTTATTATTTGTCAGCAGTCCACGAGAAAAGTTACGGCAAGATCACATGTGGTGAGAGTGACATTCTTCAGTATTTCTTCACAACTGTTACTTTTGCATTACGGTTAAGAGTCAACCTTCGCACTACCCATGGTGAAATATCTGTGATGGCTTTGGGAGAAGGAACAAGAGTGATGTGTTCTGAGGTGGTGATGTGTTCTGAAGTGGCTATAGTAAGCAATTCATGACGACTGGGAAGTTATTATCCCATCATCGCTATCACTTCCAATGCTGCGCAATGCAAAGGGCCTCTGTGAAATTCTACCACTCTTGCCATTCCTGGTTTTTCACTTCAATGAATCTGCTCCCCTCCAGCTCATATCTCATAGTTCTCATCCAAGTGGGTTTGAGTTTCTAACTTTTCTAATGTCCACAAGAGCCCAGCTGATACTATCACATACCACTCTCCCTGAGGTGCAAAGATGATGTCCTAACCATCTACACTTCACCTGTATCACTAAGTAACCTACATTTAGAACTTTTGTAACTTCCTGTATGGAATCACTTGTAACTCTATCCTGTAATCCTACTCCTAATACCTCCCTTTCACTATATTGAATTATTTTTCACAAGCACGGGGACTCAAATCCATGACTGAAGAATGCATTACAAATGGCATCAAAGGTTTGCATTTCATGGGGATAAGGACCATGTGCTCTGTATTTTTCCTTTCTTTTGGTACATAAACTGTTACCAATATTATATACCTAGGAATTACACTTATGAAAATCTCATTATATGTGGAGTGGTATTCAAAGGTGTGGAGTACTGAACTGCAATCTCTCCCAGTGGGCACAGTGTGCTAAGGTTGCTCCTCTGCAGTATTTTGTATCCAAGTTGGAAAGAATGAATTAAACAAATGGAAGAACACAAAAATATCAGTTCTTTTTCTCCTTATAAGCAACAAATAGTTTGTTCATGAGACTTACCTGCCAGATATATATATAGCTGTATTCTCCGAAGGTCCGACAGAATTTCAAATTTAGCGGCTGCACGCAGTGGTCCGGTCAGGTGGTTAGTACCCATTCCCGCCGCTGGGAGGCGGGTATCAAGAACCATTCCCATTTTCTATTCAGATTTTCTCTGTCGCCGGACTGTCAACACCTGTTGTCAGTTCCTCCGCCTTTTGTTTCGGAAATTTGTTGTCACTTAAGTATTTTGGTTGTTTTTTTGGTATTCGACTCTGTGTGACAGCACTCGCTCTTGTGGACCAGTTTTGGTCTGCTTTTATTTTCTTATAATTAAGATGTCTTACCTCTAGCTACTCAGTATGCCCAAAGCAGTTGAATGTGAGTGTTCTCGAGAACTTTGATAGTTCTCACTCTTTATCATATGATATGTAAAGGGTGTTCAATGCTCTATGATAATCGGTAATGAATGTGTCTGCGTGACAGGATTGTCTGAGAGTGAGTGGAAGAATATAGGAAGCTGCTTGTGGGCGTGATGAGCTGAGGAAGTCTTCTTTCACTCCCTAGGTCATCATAGTTGGACAGTCAGGGTTTTTCTCCTACTAGTAACCCTGTAGTAATTTATTACCAACCCTGTGGTTTGTTGCTGCAGAAGGTAATTCCCTGGCTCGTGTGAGTCAGTCGTGCTCTTGAAACTAAAGTGAATGCAATTCAAGCGCGTAGTGGTAGTGCTAGTGCCCTAGTGTTGTGGAGGGGCGTCAGATCGGCCTACTGTGCCTCAGGCCTGGATGCATCTGTCGTGAACTCCCCTGGGTTAGGGGAGGGGCATGTCGAAAGCGCATGAGGGTTCTGGCGGGGGCTCCCACCACGATCACAGTGCCCGGCCAGGTCTGATGGCGCTGCCCAGGCTGCAGGGATGTTGTGCTCAGGCACGCGCATCCTGAAGAATTGCTTCTCGTCCTCCGGCAAGTGTCTGCCTCCGCCCACGGGGTTGCAGGCTCTCGGTTGGACGCTCTGCCCTCTTAAAGAAGCCCAGAGGGCGGCTTCTGCGTCCTCTTCCTCTGAAACGTTGTACTCTTCCCGAAGTTGCGTGGATATTCCTCTGCAGAAGAGAATAAAGTGTTTTCGAATGATCTCTTTCGATGACCCCTGTGGCTGGGCAAGGAGCTGAGCTTCTTCCCCTGTGGAAGGAAATTATCGTCTCTAAGCCCTTTTTGCCTTCTCTCAGGTTCATCCTTCTCCCAGAGTGACTATGTGACGTGAATTTTGTTGGGTTTTAACAGCAGCTGGATGCTCTCATGAACCTTCAAGAGTCGAATCTGCCTGTTAAGAGTACAATTTCACCTTCGTCTCCTGTAGAACGTGCAAATGTCATATTAGAGAGAGTGTTTAGTGGCTTCATATTCTGTCTTCCCGGAGGTTGGGGTGTTGTACTTTTTCTCTTGTCTCTGCAACGTGCGTGGGATGGCGTCTTGCTCGATAGCGCTTCTCAAAACTCGCAGTGTGCGCCTCACCTTGGCTCGGCGGCGCCTCTCAGCCATGGCGCTTAGCGGCGCTGTAACTCTCTTCTAGTACCCGCGAAGCCTCTCGCACGTCACGCCATGGCGCTCGGCGTGCTAAACTGCGCCGTGTAAACTAAGTCTTGTGTTGGCGCGCTCGGTTGTTCATCGTATGGCGCGCAACTACCGGCTTCAACATCTGATGTCCTTCTTATTTTGTAATTGCGCCCGGCGAGGTACGCCTTCGTGGGCGATGAAGATTAACATGGCTCCTGCTCAAGGATAACCTGCTTCAATCGTGAAGCTTTCCTTTTTATGTTTGCACTGCCTCCCGTACTGTAGTTGGCGTCTTCTTAGTTAGCGGGAGTTCCGCTTGTGTCAGTGAGTCGAGACTGCTACCACTCACTCAGGGCCGCCAGCTGCGGAAGAACATCCCTCTTCGTCACAGCCTTGTGAAAGCTTTGCACCGTCTTCTTATATGCACTTCCTCTGTTATCAGAACTCTGGCTTTTTCTTAAGGATCTGTTTCCTGAGACTTTCTTGTCAGCTTCTCTCTCTCCACCATGCCAGTTGTCTTTTATCTTAGAGAGGCGATTTGTGGCAAATGAATCAGTTATAGGATATTTTATATATATAACATACGCTATCTGACTATCTTCTCAGAAAGTTTTATTTAAAAGTTAGCTAGTTAGAGATTCTCAACAAAACAGTAACTATCATAGTCTAGTACATTTTCTCTGCTACTGCCCACCTCTCTGCTGCATGTACCATGCCTGCTTTATGCTGCTGCACCTGCTGCTGCTGCATACCTGCCGCACACCACCTGCCTGCACTGCTGCCTGCACTGCTGCACCTGCACACACCACACCACTGGTTGTCCAGTATATCGGTGGTAATTTCCTTTTAGCTGAAATAATATCTGTCCGATCTGGCAACCCTGTGGACATAATCTTATCATAGTGGATTACCATGAGGCAGTCGGTGGCAGTCAGTCGGTAACGACTCGAGCAAATATTAACAATACATCGTTCAGCCAACCTCAATAACCGTGTCATTTTTGACCTCGCTTCATTTAGCTTCATTGTGAGATATATTACTTTGCAGGTCTATTTTTTAGCTTTTTCATTATGTCATAAAAACATCAAACTGTGTATAAACAAGCAAATAAATCTCTGAAGCAAAAAATATCGTTTTTCTCAAAACTAAAGTTATAAACATTCAAACTTCATCTCCTTTACGCGCTTGCACGATCTCAGATACAAAAAGTAAATGAAAGCTGTGTTTTGCATAACAAGGGGCTTCCATGGGACGCAACACAGAGATCCTGAGAGTTTTTCCCGAAGGAATGTCACTCAGGAAGTAGCAAGTGACTCCCTTCATCTCAGACTCCCTTTGCAACCAGGCTTCATTTTGCACAGAAGCCTGAAGAGTGAGGGCAGACGTTTGGCAGTCCTCCTACTGTTAGAGAGAGGTTACTTGAGTTCCCTTCCACGTCTCTCTTTGTTTTTGTTTTCCCAACTGCCTTCCTGTCAAACAGAAATTGTTTGACCTGCTCGGGCTGAATGTTGAGCGGAGAGCGATGGAACAAATCTTGGACTCCGATTTCCCGGATTTTGCACCGTTGTTTTGGTCGAAACTTTCAGTAGGCTGGGAACCCGTCTTGGACGTCAACAGGTCGACTGCTTGGTCGGAAGGAAAGTTCAAGATGGAGACCTCACCCAGTCAATACTAAGACCCTTCTTCGAAGGATTGGATGGGTATCTTTGGATCTCCAAGATGTTATCTTCACGCCCAATTCATCACGTTCATTGAAGTATCTCAGGTTGTCTTGGGGGCTAGGCGTGCTGTTCAGGGCTCTGCTTTGGACTCTGCTGGCAGCCATGCGTTAAAACACCAGCCTCTCGTCCGATCAGTGAAGTTAAGCAGCGTTGGGTACAGATCAGTACCCAGATGATTGACCGCCTAGGAACACCAGATGCTGTTGGCGTCACATTTTTTGCTCGGTGTTTACGCGTCTCAGCTGGCGTTCGCGATCGGTTGCATCTATACCATGCGTCGGATCTCACTCTACTTGGGCGACTGTGGTTGTTTGGCGTCGTCGGCCAGAATATCTGGAGGACTTCCGGTTGACTCAACAGTGAAGTCCCTAGGACTTCTGGTCTGTGATGGTAGTAATGAAAAAAAAGCTGTTCCCTATATCCATTGTGTCTGAATTCAGATCTCTATTCAGCGGCTTTTATAGGCGTCTCCGTCATGAAGCGACCTTCTATGTATGCAGTTTCGGCCTTCTTGAAGGAAACATGCTAGGTGAAGGAAGGAATGAGTCGGCTGAGGACCATTTCCTCGCTGGAGTTTACTTGCCAAGTCTGCATCTCAGGCCTCTTCAGTTCTTTGTTGAAACAGCAAAGCAAGGAAGACTTGAAGAGGGTGAGAATTCTTCCTTATATAAAGGGGATCTGGTGGTGGCTTTCGATCCATGGAGATTGCAGAAAGGGATCCTCAGGCTACAGACCCCAACCCTGGCATTGATGTTTCAGTGGAGTGCGTCAGCAGGTTGGGGGCAACACTGAGGGAAGAGTGTGGAAGAATATGGAGAGAGAACAGGTGTCTGGCACATCGACTTCAAGATTTGTGACTATCTTGCTTCATCAATTCTTTAAGATTGGTTGCAATCGTGTGAGTTCACAGCAAGCTCGGTTAATACTGCGCTGTTCCTGTTCAGCCTTGCAAGAGAGATTATTCTTTGAGCCTGTGCTCGCAGCATTTCGGTGTTCTCAAGTTTTGTTGCGGGGTCGAAGAAAATCTTTGAAATCAGACCTGCTCTGTTGGCATATCCAACTCCTGCCGAAGGAATGGACCCTTCTCATCAGGGAGGGTTTGCCAAGATTTTTGGAAGTACAGGGGGTGCCTGTCTTTGTGGATTTTTCCCACGACCTCCGTTGTGAGCTCACTATAAAGCTCGTCTGTACTCGACCTGGGGCAGTTGCGATAGTTGCTCTTCCTGGGTTGGGCGGGAATAGATGTTTCACGTCTTCCGTTTTTTAAATTCTGGAGAAGTCATCACACGCAAGTTCGCAGCCTCACAAAGGCAAGAGGATGACTCATCCGCGTTTGTGTGAATATGGTTCAGTTTTCTCTTCTGGTTGGTAGGCGTTCAGAGTTCTTTTCCCTGAGGCAGACCTGCTCGCCCACAAACCCTTCTGGGATTATCTTTGAATCTCACAGCTCTGGTGTGACGCAACACTGAACTATCGAGAAGCCCAGTCCAGAGGCGAAGGGGTTTTTCTGTGGGTAACCACGGGCCATCGCTACGACAGAAGTTCTTCATCTAAGAATATATCTAGCAGTGAGCAACCTTCAAAGGATTGGTGTGAAAGAAGAACTTTCCTCTTCCTCTATCAATGTGAGCCAGGTTGCGGATTTTCTCCTTTGCCAAGGAGAAAAACTTCCGTCTGCTTGATTCCGACTATTATCAAGTGTTATCTGGAGCATGCTTTTGATTGTATTCGAACACAGAGGATTAGCTTTGTCTGACAATAAGGACCTCCTGATCTTACAGAGGCTCTTTCCAAGGCCTCCAGGTTCCTCAGCTGATTTCCCCTGCTTGGAACTTGGACACTTAATGCTCAAGTTTTTGATCTGTTTTAGTCCTTTTGAGCCTCTCTCCTCTGCATCTCTTAAGGATGTTACTCGGCAGCCTTCTCGCGAGAGGTGAAGGGAAGTTAGAGCAGTCATCGTGGGCCTAAAGGAACACAATGCTGTCTATTCTTTAAGCCCTAAGTTCTTGGCTAAGAATGATAGGTCTTCTAACAGCAGCCTATAGGCATATTTACAGAGTGGAGTTTAGCAGACCTTGTGGACAGGAAGTGGGGGTTCTATGTCAGTTAGAGCTCTCAAGTGCTTGCCAAAGGCGGACTCATTGGTCCATTGGATGTTTTATGGTGTTTGTGAGGAGGCAGCCAGTTAGCTATGTCCGAAGAATGCACTGGCGGCATTGTGCATGAGCGTCATTGGGGCCTTTGCTCTAGTTGTGGCGACTCAACTGAAGTTGTTGAGGATTAGCTCACGGTGAGGCAGTTGCTACCTCCATGGCGTTCAAGAAAAATGGTACTCAGTGACTTTTAGTGCCACATTTTTAGTGAAGTCAATTCGGTGTTTGCCTCACACTCTTGGCAAGATGTTTGGTACTTATACGAAAATTCTTTGCTGGGACCATACATTTAACAACTTCAGCAACCTTGAGACCAAGGAATTTAACTCTGATCTGATCCTTTAATTGTGTTTTGTGGTTGTTGAATTACTGGAGCAGTCTTAATCCTTTGCAAAACCTGCTTTAGGTGTTGGTTAGGTGGTTAGTAATGCTCTTTTGTCTACTCTTTGTGGGCTATGATCTAGTCACATTGTAATTCTTTCCCAGGTGGTGAATCATCAGAAATTAAAACCAGCTATATACCAGGTCACTACCCCCTCGCTGGGGTCTCCTAGTAAAGCAAGCAATTCTCATTGACAGTAACCACTCCAGTCAGCTACGCTATCAGATAAGGAACAAATAATTTTACCAATAGTGGTTTCCTAATTGCTTATGTGTCTCTATCCCCCTCCAAAGACATTTACATTCAACTATATATATGTATATCTGTGAGTAAGTCTCATGAACAAATGATATTGTGATAAAATGAAGTTTGCATTTCATGCCTAACAGATATTTATATTCCTCACTCCCCTCAGGAGACGGTGGCGTTAGAAAATCTGAATAGAAAATGGGAATGGTTCTGATACCTGCCCCCCGCCTCCCAGCGGCGGGAATGAGTGCTAACCACCTGACCGGCCACTCTGCGTGTGCGTAATTGAAATTCTGGATTCTGATACAGCTATATATATCTGCCAGGTAAGTATGAACAAACTTTATTTTATCATTAAAATATCATTTTTCTAAGCACAAATCAAGAAAACATGTTGCAGTTTGAGTGAATCACTGATGAAAAAGTAACAATAAGCCATTTTCAGTAAACTATAAAATTTTAGGAAACTGGAGTAAAACAGACTGAACTTTGATTCAACAATGATTCTGTAAGGACAAAAGATGGGGTCAAGTTTAAAAGTGAAAGCTTCTGCCTAGCCAATACTTTCTTTTCAGTACCAGTTTTTGACCAGATGAATAAAGGTTACAGCAACTTCTTCCCTGTGCTAGCCAGTATACATATGTGTTCAATGAAGTGTAATTGGTCTAAGCTGTGAACAGGTAATCTCAGATTTATAGTTTTCATCTTTTCAAAATTATATTTGTGTTAATAAGTACTATATCCAGTTGTAACATGGTTGAAAATATTTTTATGAAAGGCCTCTTCTTTGTAACAATAGAATATACAGTAATTCCTAACCATGGTCTATTTATCCTCATAATATCTTGGTAAAAGTGTGTTTGCATACTGAGAAACAATTTTTAAGCCCTGTAGCTTTTCTGAAAACTTAATTTCAGTCTTTTTCATAAATAATCTATGTTTCTATATTTATTTAAAAGATAAAATACAAAAAAATTTACAGAGCCAGAAAATTTCCCAAAGGCTTACCTGTGTGACAATCAAAAGAATATTGATGATAATTGCTGCTGCCATTGCACCATAGAACCAGCTAAAGCTTCCAATTACACCGATACAGAGCAAAACACATTCCATAATAACATGCATTAATTCCTGAAAAAAGTAAAGATGAATTACAAAAAGACCTTTTCATTGCATAGTCATCACTGATATGTCTCCGTTTTATGAAATGCTTATATGCAATACTATCAAGGTAACACAAAAATAGTAGTCAGTTAACTGTTGCTGAAATAAACTACTTTTACAATGGTTATCAGATCTTTCTATGTATCACCCCATCACTTTCATCTGTCACATGAATTTACTTTAAACACTCTCTCTTCCTGGTTTTCCTGACCTCTCTTGTATTTGCTTAATTTGCCATATAACTAACACAATTTTCTGTTGATGAGAAATCTTGATTTTCAACACTTAAGAGCTCTGAAAAATTTCGGGGGCTCCAAAATCACTGGTTCAAAGTCCTTCCCCCTGCCTTTGACTTTTAGTCTCTCAGTAAATGGCCCTTTAAGCTCCTCCAATTCTTAATTCAATGTCTTTAAGTAGAGGTGTATTCATGGAAGAAAAACTGCCTACATCACTCAGAGAATCACTCCAAGCACTTGCAGGCAATGCACAGGTTGCATTTCAATACACCTTCTGCATCTTTTACAAATTTTTTCAAATTAACAAAGACACTGTATCTGTGAAAGTATCTACTAAATATCATGTGTCGGTAAGTGTACATTCATACTCATGACATGCTGGAAGAAGAAAATTGCAGTCTGCAAGGGAGTCCATCAGCATAGCCATTAATATTATCTAGAATGATTTCAGCTACAATTCCAACTCCTACTCCTGTAAATTTCTGGAATAAAATGTTTGTGAAACTACTGTACTCTAACAATGACTGTGGAAGGGTATTTTGTATCCTTGCCCAATATTTGCTAATTCTATCTCTTCAGTGAATAAAAATTCAAAATGGCAAATTTTAAATTAATTTGTATTTTTCATAGCTAACAAACCTGGGGTCTTAACATTAGGGTAAATCTGGCACCAGCTGGAAACTGGTTTAAAAACAATCAAAAATCGTATATGCAAGGAATCTGTGGCATCTAGCATCTGATATGCAGATGAGGTGGAAGAGGGTCAGAGACCCAGCTGGAAGCTTGTGACACATTCAGGATTCCTTCCAACCCAGGATAAGACATAAGAGGGGTGGCTAGAGGTGGGCAGTCTATGTTAAGACCTCAGGTTTGTTAGCTATGAAAAATACAAATTAATTAAAAATTTGTCATTTGTTCATGTGCGGAGCAAACCTTCGGTCTTAAACATTAGGATAGACTCACACTTGGAGGGAGGTATGAGAATCCCGAGCTAACTGGAGGTTCAGCACACCTGGTCACTCTTCCTGGAATTTAGAGTTCTAAGAAAGAGGCCCTAAGCCTCTGAGTTGTTAGATATGTGGGTGTCTAACACCCAGTCCACTGGGTTAAAATACAATGCAACAAGCTAGATTCATTGCATATATGGAAGTCAAAGAGAACTATATCTGTTCAAGCAACAAACCTTGCCAGCCACAGGTAACGGGTTTGTTACCACTTCTAACTCCCCTTGCTAGAAGAGAAGTACAAGTTATTGAGAAGCAAATTTGTAACAGTATGGCTGCAACACTCAGCTGCATCAAGCCAGTTCCAGCATATGATGTGTCTTATTCTTCAAAACTGCCCGTAGGTAGAGGAGAAAGGAAAAAGGGAAAGAAAAGGGACCAGTCATCTCATTCATTCTCTCTTCCACACTGTCATCTTAGGCAAGATACAAAAGGTCCCACCAGGGACACAAGATGAGCTGCACAATTTGTTGAGCAGCCACCACCAGACCCAGGGAAAAAGTGTCCAAGGACCTGTGGGCAATGTCCTTCAGGTAGAAGGAAGTGAACGGGTCTGATGAAGCCAAGAACCAGCATCCAAAATCTTATGAACAGACAAGTTCTTAAATGCCAGAGAGGAACCTATTCCTCCGATGTCATGTGCCTTAGCATGCACGGTACTGGAGACAGAACTTGACGATGAGGCATAGGCTCGCCTAATTACCTAACGCAGCCAAAACGAAACAGTATTCTTGGACACTTCTTTCTTGGCTCGAGCTGTGCTAACAAACAGTGAGTAGACAGTGGATCAGTGGTTTCTCTTTTCACTTAATAGGCCATTTAGGCTACGCAATCCAAAGATGATACTGGATCTTTTCTCGAACTATTCTGTGTTGCAAAGTTTCTGTTTATGCTTCATCTTTTGCCATGCTGGATCTATCAGTTACAAGATATTCATTTTATTTGTAAGTAGGGATAATTCACACATTAAATAGATTGAAAGTACAGTAAAGTAAATACTTTAGCCACTATCCTAGGAATTTATTATGACTATTAGGGCATCTTCATCAGAGGTAATAAAGTATATTGATGGAACCACTAGACACCTGGCAGTGCAATCACTTTGTATCTACAAATGCACATCCACACACACATACACATGCACTTACAGTAGCCTGAAGGTTAGCGTATAAAAATCGCGAAATTCTGTAAAGATATGAAAACAGCCGTCTTTAAATAGAAAGACAAAAGCAGAAAACATGACATGTCCAATGAATTGAACAAGGAGCTAGGAATCAAATGGTTAGTAGTTAGGACTGTGCAATTGCTACTTCTACCATTTGTTCCCTGTCCTTGAAGATGACTTGCTCTTTCCAGTGAAGGCAATTCATCACGATTTGTGGAGAACTAAGGACCTTAAAAGGTGACAACTTTATGCCTTCTCTCTCTCTAAAGCAGGTATTGAGGAATACTGTACTCTTTCATACTGGTTTTGGCAGATCATCTTCAGCATAATGAGACATATCAAATGAAGAGGTGGGATAGTTGGGAATGACAGTACATGATATCAGACCCTTTTTTACTTCAATACTTTTATTTCTTACACATATGGACATACCTTTAATTCTGAATGCAAGTACCTAACTGTGCCACTCTACTTTTGCTGAATTTTATATATGAGGTTTCATGCATACATGGTTGGACTTATACTCTTTGAGGCTGGTCACTGTGACAGAACAGGTTTTATCATTTGGAGATGTTGATGTGTCTTCATCCTTTCCTGGATGCATGAGTAGTAATCTTTTCATGATTAGTAGCATCTCAATCTCAATTAGAGGGCAATATACTGTACTACATCATACCAATACAATCAGTAACTTAGCCTCCCAGCTAATTTGCAATTTGATGAGGTTCTGATTTGATGAATAAGATTAAAAAAAAAAATTTTTCAGACAAAACTAATTAATCATACAGCTAATTCCTTCCTCCCTGGGTCTTGAATCTCACTGCCTATCATCCAAACTACACACACATTGAAGAGGATGGTTCAATCTCACCTACAAAGCTAAGTGGCAAATAAGTGGGCTGTTGTTCTTTGTCTGTCTGGTGCACAAAAACTGTCGAGTCTGGAAACATCCAGACTGCAATGTTTGCTCCTTTTGATAAATGTGTTTGTATGACAGAGCAAGTTTTACACTATAAAAACTCAGTTCTTAGTAAAACCACATAGAACTGTTGAAAACTGTAAAACATTAGCATGGTGAATTCTTAATACGTACTGAATTCTCATCAGCTTAAATGTTATTTTTCTAACTCCACAATAACAGATGTAAATAAGTTTTGCTAGAGTAGACGTAGCAAATTTTGAATGTCACAGTATTGTCATTTACCTTTTAACAGTCAATACAGCCCTATTATTAAGCTATTGCTCCAATTTTTTCAAATGCAATAAATAATACAGCCTAATGACTGATTTTGTTCCTTGAGTTTTAAATATCCCTTACCTTTAGAATAGGTGTAGCTTCCCCTTTCTGAAGCATGGTCTCTAAAATTAACTCTGGTATTAGTCGATTTAGGATGGCTACATTCCCACAAACCATAGTCATGCCTGCCCACCACCACACTTCATGGCAGATTGCTAGTATTACGGCTAAACCACTGAGAACCTGTAAATGGAATAAGAAACTGTTATTAATCTAAATAGCATCTTTAAACAATGAGCACAATTCTAAATCACCATTAGCACCCTAAGTTCACACCTGCAATTTACTGAAGCTCTTGCCTGGGGTCAACCTCCCTTGCCACTGGCCTGTAAGTACCCAGGTCAAACTTTGGGACAATTTGTTGTGTTCTCTGGGTCAGCCTGTCTTACCCTTAGTTGATATTAAACATGCAGAATGGCTAAGCAAGTTTAAACGCAAGGTTTACTACTTGCCGACTATCATCCTGACTCACTCTTATATTGCCATAATTTTTTATGGAATGTGTGCACTAGTTATTATAATAGCTACTATCACTAGTGTGAAATATTATTATTACATGAAATTAAGACACTTCTTTTACTAATATCTACAACTAGGACATGTGAGCTTTGAGCTTAATAGCTACTTAAAAGGAGCAGAGCTGTAAGCAAAACTGTAATTATATGATCGGCTAGAAACCTGACAAATGCCAATACCCCTTAGCTTTGCTCAGTAACAGGTCAAAGTAACTACACAGAACATGCTTTGTTCTGTCCTCTGAATCTATCTACTGCTCAGTAATTGATGAACTACACTTCTCTCCACATCTGGACTTGAGGAACTCTACCCTTCCAAACGAGAAAAAGCACTGAATGTGGCTAATGCAGTAGTCTTGTGCAAAGTAGCCACAATAATAGATCCCAGAACAGGGGTAGTCATCACCTATCTTTCAAAACTCAACATGATCATTTTGAGGTTTGAGAGGTGCGCCCAACTAGAGGAGAGGGTTGGACCTGCGCCATCCAAGGGCACAATGCAAAAGAAGGGACTCACTAATGCATAGCTCTCCTATCTAAAACTGAAGAGAAATCTCTCGATGGATACTGCATGGCGACCGCCATGTTTTATCCAAAGGCAACCTGAACGGAATATTTCATTCCTAACAAATTATGGAATTAAATCTAACACTAACTAACCATACTTCTAGTCTATCAATTTACGATTCAATATCTATGTTGAGAAGTTACTGGAAAGCTGTCAGCCATTCAAATTAAATATTTAAGTCTAGTGTGAACTCCTGGGACCACTGATGTATATGCAAGCAAATGTTAAATAGTCATGCATTCAGTGATGAATACCTTGATATATATGTACTTATAACAAGTATTACATGCTACTACACACTTTCACCTTACCTTTTAGGTTACTAAAACCTGGCATTGTGATTAATTAGAAAAGATTTGTATACAATCAAAAGAACCCCTTCTCTCAGTACAAAATATGTTGTGCAGCATTGTTCAAGATTTTAATAAATGTTTTTTCCTCATTTACTTTGTATGTAAAAGACTAACAAGGTGTGGTAAAAGCATGTGGCTTGGAAGGCTGAGATTCACTGTGCGGTGCAAAGTCCCAGTCTGCGAGCATTTAGTATATCCTTGAAAGCTCCTTGGCTGCTTTCCATCTTGTGAGGGAGTGTTACTAGTTATGCTATGTTCTTCAACATCATTCTTTAATGATTATTTCCCTCGCTTTCTCTATATCATTTCTGATATCACCTCTATTTTACAACAGGTCATGAAAATTATATCAAATTTCCTAATTCTCCATCAGAAAATGAGAAAGCCTATAATAGAATAAACTTTAGTATCTGCATCCTAAAAGATTGTTTGGTGATTAACCTGAAAAGAATATTCGGTGATTCACTGATGAGTTAGGATGGTAACACCTTAATACAATATATAATCCTAGGCATGGAAAAAAGGTGACTTATGACAAGAAATATATAGAAAAAAAAGGATCACACTTAAATAAGATGTACTCTAACATACTGGATGATTACAAATGCATAACATACCATACAACGTAATGGCACCACTACTACCAGTATAGTATGAAAGCTGCATTAGCTTTGGGCTAATGACTATAACAAACACACACACACACACACAGCAAAAGAGACATAATAACCTTGGGCATTTCCTAATTTCTTCAAAGTGAGGGTTGATTAAAAAAAGCTTGAACACATGTGCCCATGAACACACACACACACACACTTCTGCACAGTATCTTTTATATCACTGGTATACTAATAAACTCTGTTATGTCTTAAATTCAATAATGAATCTTCAGATTATGCTACTCATGCAAAAAAATTTAATATTGCTGAAGAGTATACAGTCGACCCCCAGTATTCGAGGGGGATGCGTACCACTAACCCCACCCCACCCCAAATAGCTCAAATATGAGAATACTTAAAACCCTCTAAAAATGGTTATAACTGCCTATTTTGAGAGTTCAAAACACCAGAAAACACCTGTAAAAATGCTTATACCTGAATATTTTAATAGTTTTATCACAAAAAGTACATTTAGTCATGAAAATTATATGAAAATACAGTAATCTGTGAATATTTCTCTATGAAAAATACCGCGAACTGGCGAATTTTCCGCGAATAGGTGAAGCTGTGAATCCAGAACCACAAGTAGGTGGGGGTCCACTGTACTCTCGAAGCTAAATCATAACATGCAGTAAGCTAAAATGCATTTACTAAAATAGTCATGATATATTGCAGAAACAAACTTGTGTATAAAAATAAACTCTGAATATTACCACACACAACGCAATACTTACTGTAATAATGGTGTTGTAGAATAAGGTATCACTTCCCTTGAGTTTATTTCCCAGTGCAACAGCTTTTGTCTTGATGTCATCAGCTCTATAAACAAGTGACGGATGCAACTGGGAATTGGACAACAATGCACCAAGAGGGATGTATCCATTCATCAATGATGGCTTTGCTACACTTAAAATAGCATGTATCAAGCACAGGAACATTAACCCAACAGCAAAGTTCATAGTTTCAGCAGAAGGTGAGACAGATAAAACCATTCCTAAATAAACAGGGGAGGTACTAAAAATGACTCCACCATAAAATAATGTAGACACTGAAGCTGTGAATGACATCTGAAAAATATGATAAAAACCAATGATACAGAAATTACACGTCTAAAATCTTATTGAAGTATTCATAAGCAAATCTATCTCAATAAAACGACTGCTAGCCTACAAGTTTTCTTCACAAAACATTTCATCATGTAAATTTGATATACAAGTCTTAAGTTACAAAGCAATGGAAATTAGGTTACACTTCGGTATCAATATGAAAGGTTGCCAAATACTATATAACAAAATAAATCTTGCTTACAACAAACAAATATAGTATAATCCATCATTCTGTTTTGAAAATAAATATAAGTATTTTTGGCTTGTTGCATCAATCAGCCAGATTGTACCATAGACTTAAAAATAACCACTATCATCTTAACATCTACAAAAACTACTTGCTACTCTCCATGGGAAGCACAGTGCTGAATGTCTTTATTGGAGCTTCTAATACCCAAGCTCCAAAGCTACAAACCCCCAAATGACATACAACCTTCCTGCATTTAGAGCAAGCCAGAAAAAACCAGATCCTGATTTCTCTCCAGAAGTGAGGAACACTAAGGCCTCTAAAGAGGCTAACAATTTTGGGGCCTCAAAACTCCTATTTCTGGTACCATGCCCATCAGTCTTACCCAAAGAAATGGTAACACAAGAGGTAAGAAATGCAAATGAGAACTCAATATTAACAGTGCAATGAAAGTGGAAAACATTTAGAATGCTGGAAGCTTATAAAGAAATAAAAGCAAAATGGGAGAGAAATTTATAAACTCATTCTAATTACATGGTTCTGTAGTCAGAAGCCGAGATATTATTAAATAGCCCACTCAGCACTTATCAAAATACCAACTGATCTTCATGGCAATGCAAGACACCACCTTGGCCACCAAGATTTCAAGATGGCAATCTGCCCAATACCAATGAAAAGAATTTCGCCGAGAGCTGGGCTTTAATGACGAAAATGCATTTTTCTATGCAGAAGAGGAATTTGTGAAATGCAAAAATCACTGGAAAGAAAGGATATTTTGGAGCCCACTGGCTCTTTCCCTTGTGCCTGACAATTATTACAGACCAGAGTTGCACAACAGTCCATCAACACCATGTAGCCCTAGTCTGTGGTCTCCAAATGCTGTAGGACCTGAGCTTTGCAAGAGCCTGCCTCATCCCATTGAATGGAGGGAAAGTAAAACACTAAAACTGTCCCAACTGTGAAGCACTGGCATTCAGCTCCGTGGCTGCTGGATCAGAGTAAGGCAAGAGATAGACCACAGCCACCAAAGAGCCTTCAAGACTTGTGGATACAGTGACCACTCTGAAAGCAATACTGTTACTTCCCTCTCCTAAGTCTGTCTATAACACATTCTGCCTTTTTAGCATGAACCTGGGAATGATTTTTCCCTTAGTCTCTGACTCCATAAAACTTCCAATACTTGGCAATGCAGGGGTTCCAATCTTGTTCTTCAGACTCAACAAACTACTGAGAGGCCAGAAACACTGTCTTCAGTTCAAGGAAGATGATGTCCCAATTTATATCTGTTCTGACCACATACCTGTCCCTTATGCCTAATGAAAATGAGCTTCTCAATCATATGCTAAGGAATTCGTGAAGAGATAGACTTCTGGGGTTCTAGGAACCAAGTGGACACCTGCCCTGAGATGAGCTGGGTCTTACAACCACTGGACATTTATTCTGAGGGTGCCACAGGGTGTGAATCAAGGAGAACTCTAGCCACCCAACACTCCATGAGTCTCATATGCAAGAATCTCACCATAAAGTAGCTGTCATAACCAGCTTCTGTAATATTTGGTTGCTTCTGAAATTGCTGGGTTACTGCCAGCAATATCAAGATTGATTACTGAAGGATGAACCAATGTCATCAAAATGTCAACCTCCATCACCATATATGTTGCCCCTCTGATAGGGACCAAGTCCAACGGATCTGCAGGCCAAACAATCTTACTGTTGATAGCCACCATAGATTTCATAACAAAAGATCATGCTTAACTAATTTTTCAGACTTCTTCCACGACACGTTTAGTGCTCATGATAAAGGCAGACCAATACAATCACCACCCTACTTATGAACATTTATGTTATGAACATTCAGAGATATGAACAAACAGGTCAAAGTTGTGTTTAGAGCGCTCCCCTTTGCCACCCGTAAGTTCAAAAATTTGCTCTGCATGCCTATTCTGCCTAGCAAGAATTTTTGCAAAGTACAGAATACGAGGAGGAAAAAGAAACTGTTCCTTTAACCCCTTCCCTGATTTCCCTGAATATTCTCATGATTAACTACCAGGTATTCTTGCTAGTCATGAAAATACTCGTTCATACTCATAAAATTTTCCTAATTTCCACCTTCCCTTTTAACTCGTTCTTTGATGAATCCCCATTTTCTATATTTCCTCTCCCAATAGGAAATGTTTAGTATGTATTTTTGTCAAAAGACAGCAGTGTGCATTGTTTACTTTATGAACTTCCAATGTCATACACCGCTCCTATGAAATTTTCTCCAAGTTCATAACTTTCAAAGCATAGAAAAAATACTAAATTTTGAATGATGCATGAATCTAAATTTTACTTTCTTCTTTTTACCTTTCTAACATCCAGAGTAATTCTTTATCATACCTCATGATTTAAAAATACAGTGAAAACAGTACAGTATAATCTATGACTCCCGAGTTAACTCAGGAATGTAAACATAAAAAAAAATTATGCACATAAAAACCAACTTATGAATACAGTAATTTAAGATATGAACGCCCGTCCAGAACGTAACTCGTTTGTAATTTGGGTACTGACTGTATATAAACTCTGGGTTCCCAAAAAAGTATTTGACAATGCCCAATAAAAGATTAATGACAAATGTAATGAGTCTAGTATCACAAATGCACTCTAGTACTGTACTAATCACCAATGAAGTAGGAGATAGATTAGACAGACAACTAATTAATGAACAGACAACACAAAGTTGTTGGCAAAATGTCACAAGTGGTGTGCATCAATGTTTGGTACTTTACTCTTCATTATCTACATAATATGGCCTGGAATTAAGACTGACTGGCAAAATCTGAAAGTTTGGTGAAGACAAAAATGCATATCAGTGCAGATGACAAAAATAAAGCAGTTTTCAGAAGAACTGAAGAAAACAGTTGCTGTTGATGAATCTTTACCAAACCAAGACCTGTTGTGTCTGGAGTTCCACAGGGTATTGTTCTTGATCCACTGTTCTTTTTCGTATATATAAGTGTTATGGTTGTTGGCCTGGGAAACAAGATTGTTCAGTTTGCCAATGATACAACACTTGCAGGTGTAGTAAAGTCTCCACTTATGAGAAATGAAAATGCCCTTAGTCTCAGTTGTCACATGGAGCGGATTAGTGAATGGTGTAGTTGGTGCGGTATGAGGCTGAGCTCCAGTAAAACAAAAACACTATTGATCAGTAGATCTTGTACTGATTTTCCACCCCATGTTCTCCTTCAAGTGGATGGGACTCTGCTAAATAATTCTGAAGCTTTTACTATACTTGGTGTAACTTTTGACTCAAATCTTACTTTTGAGAAACATCTAATGAAAGTGCAAGCAAATGCTGCACAAAAGTTAGGTATTGTATTGTATGTAGGGCCTCACATATTTATAATAGTGATAGAATCAATGTAACCTCTTTTAGGCATTTGTCCTTCCTCTACTAGAATACCATTCTCTGGTGTGGATGTCTGCCTCTTCTCTTATTGGACTCAATGCTATTGTGCTGAAGTATAATCCTAACAGATTGAAGAGAGTTGAAGGGATCATTCCAAAAATCTGTTGCTATGTCGTTAGTTACATAGAAATACATCATTATTATTACTATTCAGAAGATGAACCCTATCCATATGGAACATGACCCAAAAAATATGGTGTTCACTTGAAAGAAGTAACAGAAGGTAATGAGAAATGAACAAAGATGACACATATCTGTTATTAGAAAATAAGAACTAGATTAACACATTAATAAATGAATAGATAAAAATATATGTAATCTCTATTACATGAAGTGGTTTGTGATGGTAGGTTTCTGTTTCCCTATGTAAGCAGTTATGACTTGGACCATCGATGGATGGCCTCTTGTTTTCAAATTTTTCATAATATGTATTTTTATAATAAAATGAAGTTTTGTACATACTTACCTGGTAATTATATATATAGCTGTAGTCTCTGACGTCACGGCAGAAAATTGAAAATCGCGGCAGCGCTAATGAATGGTCACGTGATACCCCTTCCCACCGCCCTCTACAGGTGAGTGAGAGGAACCATAACCCAAACTCTTCATATGTTTATGCCATACCTGCCCATGAGGGGAGGAGGGTGGGCTTTGATTATATAATTGGACCAGGTAAGTATGTACAAAACTTCATTTTATTATAAAAATACATTTTTGTACATATAACTTACCTGGTAATTATATATATAGCTGATTGGCACCTTGATGGAGGTGGGCCATGGCAGCTAATATGAAAAGTCTAGACAATTGTGAAAATAAAAACACAATGATGGTTCCTTACCTGTTGAGGTAGCTGATTTGATGGATACTGCCTCTTAATCTGCTATCCTCAACTTGCACCAACTAGGTATATAGACCTGAGGGTTAAGTGCTGGAGGGCTTTACATGCCAGTCGAGGGCTCACCGTGGACTATGCATGATAACCAACAAATAAATGCCCCTGCCCAGGCGCAGTATCCTCCACATAGAACAAGGTGTCACCAATAACCTGTACCTTAAAAATATTACCCAAATGTAAGACTGTTGGGTACTCCTAGTCACAATGTACCCCAGACATCCCAGAAAACAACAACGCTAACCTTAAGCAAGAGAAATGCATCTGCCATGGACTTCCTTTATTCCCTTACCCAACACCGTGCCAGTCACCACAAACTGTCCCAACGTACTGCATCCATCATATATTGTCTCAATCTCTCTCAAATAATGAGACCTCTGTCACTGACTCTACATTTCCAAAACCAGTAGCTTGAATAATTGAATCTAAGGAAAGATTCCTCCTATATGACAACGAGGTTGAGACCCTCTCACCTCATGTGCTTTAACTTAGAAATTTGAAGCTGCAAAGTCTTCTACCTGGTTGTGAGCTTCTACAATCAGGTCTCTCAAAAAGAAGGAAAGAGCATTCTTCTCGAAAGAGGCCTACTCGGATCCCATCACAGAACACCAAAGATTAGGAGAAGGACCTCTCACTGCTTGAGTCCTTTCAAAATATACTTTTAATGCTCTTACTGGGCATAAAAGTCTTTCTTCTTCATCTGGTCCCACCAAATCCGAGAGACCAGGGATCGAAAGGATCTCGGCCAAGGCTTAGGTGTCTCATTCTTTGCCAAAAACTCAACAATGAAGAACAGACTGCCTTACCCTAGAAAACCCAATTCTCTTATCTAGGCGTGCAACTCACTGACTCTCCTTGCTGTAGCCAGAGCTACCAAGAAGATTGTCTTCCTCGGTGACTGTCTCTGAAAGAGCAACACTCGATAATGGCTCAAACTTACTGCCCACAAGCCATTTCAAGACCACATCCAAATTCCAGGAAACCAATCTCTCTGGAATTCTTGGATGTTTCAAACGATCTGATAAGATCTGACAAGTCCTTGTCATTTGAAATATCCAGGCCCTTATGCCTATAGACTGTCAAAAGCATTGCTCTGTGCCCTTGATCGACTAGGAAGCCAGCTTCCTCTCCACACTCAGATACAGGAGGAAGTCTCCGATCTCTTCTAAAGTGGTCTTAGAAGATGATGTGCCAGTCTTCCTACACCACTCTCTGAAGACTGACCACTTCGAGCTTGATAAACTGCTGTGGAGGACTGTCTGGAGAATCTTGGCTCTAGAGACCTTCCTTGAAAAACCTCTAGCTCTGAGGCAACGTTCGACAGTCTGAACGCAGTTAGCTGAAGAGCGGATAGACCTCCGTGAAATCTTCGGAAGTGAGGCTGTCTGAGTAGATCTACTCGGGTGGTAAAAATCGAGGAAGTCTTGCAGAGAAGACTTATCAAGTCCGGGAACCATTCCCTTGCTGGCCAAAACGGAGCAATCAGCGTCTCGTGCGCATGTCCTTGTGGGACAACATTTTTGTTAGAACTGCTCTCAACATCTTGAACGGAGATTTCTCGTAAAGGTCCAGACCTGACCAGTCCATCAGCATTGCATCCACGAAGACTGCCCCACATCGTCCGATCACTGGAGAGCAATAAAGAGGCAGTTGAGTTGTCTTCTTGGTCGGCAAACAGATCTATGAGAGGACGACCCCATTCAGATTCCACAGTTGGAGGCAAACTTCTTGATTTAAGATCCACTCTGTTGAGAGTATTGAAAGCTCCTGCTTAGCTCGTCTGCCCTCACATTGAGCTTTCCTGGAATGAACCTTGTCAACAAACGTCGTTTGGTGTTTTTCACCATAACAGAAGATCTCTCGGTACCAGGTATAGCGAGCTTTGTGGGTCCCTCCTTGCTTTTTTTGTCCTGCGAGCTGTTGTATTGTCTGATTGGACAATCACTGCCTGGTTCCTCACCACCTTGCTGGCAATTCTAAAAAGGGCTAAATGAATGGCCTTTAATTCCTTCAGATTGATGTGCCACCGGAGTTGTTCTCCTTCCATCGGCCTGCTGTTTCCCACTTGCCCAACGTGGCTCCCCATCCTAGATCTGAAGCGTTTGTTCACACAAAATGAGGTTGGGGTTCTTTCACTCAACAGTGAAATTCCTTCCTGAAGTTTCTCTGGAGAGTTCCACCAACTGAGGTCTGCCTTTATCTCCTCTGAGATTTGAAAAACAAACAAGTCCATCTTCTTCCTGTCCCAGACTTCTCTTAAAAAGAACTGAAGGGCCTTAGATGTAGTCTCCCAAACTCAGAAAAAGTGGTTCTGCTTTGCGGAAGACAACTTCCCAGAAGGCTCATCCACTCGTTGGCCGAGCACTGGGTCTTTTTCAGAAACTCTCTTTGTTGTTCAACAGGCACGACTCTACCCTCTCCACCGACAGAGAAGCCTGAAAAACTACTGAGTTCATCTGAACTCCCAAATAGACAAATTCTTGAGATGGCACCAGATGTGACTTCATCCCAATTTTCCAGAAGTCCCAATTCTTCCATAGATGAAGAGTCTTTTCCAAATCCTTCACACACCTTTCCTTCGTCTTCCACGCAGGAGCCAATCGTCTAAATAAAAACTGTTCTGATCCCCAACAGATGTAGCCACTTCGCCACTGATGACAAAACTCTGGTGAAAACTTGGGGGAGCCGTCATCAGAGGCCGAAGGCTACATCTGTTGCTCTGAACTGAAACAGTTTTTATTTAGCCCTTGAACACAAAGCAAAGAACTTGCTCGAAAGGATGGATTGGGATGTGGAAATAGACATCCTGGAGGTCGATGGATACCATCCAATCTCCTGGAAGAAGGGATGACAGCATTGATTGAGTGGTTTCCATCACAAACTTTGTCTTCTTTGGGAAACAGGTTCAAAGCACTCACATCTAGAACTGGCCTCCAGCCTCCTGACGCCTGGTACTACAAAGAGACGATTGTAAAATCCTGGGGAGAAAGGGGAGAACTTTCTCTATTGCTTCTTTCTCTAGCAAAGCTGACACTTCTTTCTCTAGAGCACAACATTTCTCTGAGTCTAGAGAATAAGCCATTAAGACCACTGGTTCCCTGGACAAAGGAGGGTCCTTCAAGAATGGAATTGAATAGCCTTCCTTTAATACCGAGACTGTCAAGGTTCTGCTCCCTTTCTTCCCAGACTGTCCAGAAAGCTGACAGTCTGGCTCCTCACTGGTGAGTGAAGGGAGGCGCTCTCACTTCTTGTCGGAGGGTTTGATCTGTTCCCAACAAAACGACCTCTCTTGTCGATCTGAAACAATTTAGGATGGGCTCTTCCACGAAAGGGCCGATGACCTTGAGATCTCTCCGAAGGCGTTGTCGGGCGATTCAACTGTTGAAGGCAACGGTTTAGGCTTCTTGGTGGACTGTGCCAGCAAGTCTTGATTGCCAATCTGTTGAAGAGTCGAGCGATCTCAGATACTATTTCCCTCGGGAAAAGATGTTTCCCTATCTAAAGGAGCGAACAACAAAGCTGACTTCTGGGACCGAGACACACCTTTAGTGGTGAAAGAACACCATAGTTCACGTTTCTTGAGAATACCTAACGTGAACCACGGAAGAAAGTTCCATAGCCGCATCTCTAATGCTCCTGTCGATGCAAGCTAACACGTCGGATCAGGGAATCGAACTGATGCGTCCTGAAGGGTGGAATTTTTAGTTTCCTTCAAGAGCTCCAACCGACCAATCGAGGAAACTTAACTTCCAGAATCTTAAAAGCATTCTTGCAGAGGTGATCAAATTCCGATGTAGAAAAAGAATACTTTGGCTGAATTAAGAGCCTGGACCTCCTGGCCGAATCTACCAAACTTCAAGATCTCCTTGGAGGAGGCAGCTACTCCCAACGAAAAATGATTCTCCAGTCTCATACCAACCACCACACTGGCGACAATTTCAAGGCCAAAACAAACACAGTCTTCCCTTGTTCCCTCTTCTCTGCAAGCCACTCCTCCATTTTCTTCAATCCTTTCTTGGCTAAATAGAAAGAACTAATTTGGTAGATTTCAGCGAAGAGTCTGTCCTATTATCACGCTAACGTATTGAGATTCCGGGAAAGCTGGGGATACTGGTGAAAAGGTTTTTCAAGGAAAATTCTCCAGAAAATACTGAAGCAGTTGCTTATCCTCGATAACGGCTTCTCTTTCTCTGGTTGTACCTCCGCCTCCGATTCCGAAGCAACATCACCACCAGAAATCGGAGAAAGAGCCAAGGAACTAGATGGAGGAAGATTCGTCTTCCTAGGAGAATGCAGCACAGGATCGCTGTCTGCGCATTCGATGAAGGAGCATCCTTAGAAATCGAAAACTTGCAGTTCTTTGTTCACGGAAGGATCACTTTTTTTCCACAAAGCCGAGAATGCTATCAAGCTTTCAGATCATTTCCGCCAAAAACAAATCTTGAGGCAGAGGTTTCCTGGAAGGAGAATCTTGGAACAGAACGAGGCACGTAAGACCGCAGGTGTTGGAGCTTGCTCTTCACCAGGAGAAACAATTTTTGGCGCATGGCGCCAGGAGGATCGTGGGGTGGCGTAGATGGCGTGATGAGCCAGGCGAAACGAAGGATGGCGTCTGTTCTTCGTGGCGCTTTTTGCAAATCACGCCAGAAGCAGCAACAACAGGCGAAGATCCTTTTCACTCTCTTCTTACGTGGCGTCTCCGCGCTGAAGAAGACCTGCCTCTCGCCCCCGAATCAACGGAATTAAAAAACATTCGGGCTCCTCCCAAAAACTACGAAGGAGGTTGATCTTGAAGCGCCACTCTTTTCTTGGGAACTGCCAAAGGAGATGCCAACCTAGACCTCTTGAATGGTCTCGAGACATCTTTTGAGGCGCCAACCTCTCTTAGGCGAATCCTCACTCGACATACTAGAAGACATACACCTCCTTGATGTGCCTTTTCTATGGCTAACATCTGCATCCTGGGAAGCGAGAACAGGACTGTGAACCCAACTGCTCGGGGGGCAGGTCCCACTCACCTCCCTTAGGCTTCACTTGCCTCCTCCTGGTGCTGGGGAGTTTGACAGAGGTCCAGGCCTAGGAGAATGAGTGGGCCGAACAGCCAGCTCCTCCACTGCACTATCACAAGACACTGCACTTTTAGTACCAAAGACTTACTCATCCGCTCCATGGCAGCAAGCATAACACTAAAACGCGCATCCATCTGCGTCTTAAGACTGGCCACGTTATCGGGTTTTCTGGGAATAACGGGGTCTGGGATAGGAGATTTGTTAGAAGGAATATCAGGGTTAATAACCGAAAAAGATACATCCTGACTATCACGGGAGGATAAAGAGGAAGTCCTAGCTGAAGGTTTTCTAGCTCTATCATGCTTTTGAAGCCTTCTCAGATAAGCATTTAAAATCTTCCATTCTTCCCCTGACAAATTCTTACATTCTTCACAGGTTAACGATATTAACAAACCTGTCCTCTCACACCCCAACACACAGAATGAGGGTCAATGGTAATTTTTTTAATCTAGTTTTGCAGCCCTTTTCTACAAAACCTATACACCGAGGACCAGTGTCCGAATAATGCTAAATAAGGAAGACGGGATGAAAAAGCTATATGTACAAACAATGTCTGCCAAAGATTCAAATCAAACAATTGTACATCACCAACAATGTCCAACGTAATTAGAAATCAGCGATAATTCTCTGCTAAGTTGAACCGACTTACCGGTACCACACGGCAGAAACATATGAAGAGTTTGGGTTATGGTTCCTCTCACTCACCTGTAGAGGGCGGTGGGAAGGGGTATCACGTGACCATTCATTAGCGCTGCCGCGATTTTCAATTTTCTGCCGTGACGTCAGAGACTACAGCTATATATATAATTACCAGGTAAGTTATATGTACAAAATTGTATTTTAACAGGGATCTTTCACATTCACAATTGATCCCTGATCCTCTTTTCCTGCCAAAAGCAACCAGATTTCCTGAAAATGTGCCTCACTATTAAACTTCTTAGTTCCAGAGGTCCTTTATTCCTCACGCTGTTGGGCTGCAGAACAATCTCCCCGAGGATGTTGTGCAATTGCAACCTTAAAAGTTCAAGCAAAGATGCAATGCCTCGCTACCCTAATGCAGCTCTCCTTGTATTTTATAATTTACTTATATTTTTATCTATTTATTCATTAATGTGTTAATCTAGTTTTTATTTTCTAGTAACTGATATGTATGTTCTTTGTGCATTTCTTATTACCTTCTGTTACTTCTTTCAAGTGAACACCATATTTTTGGGGTTTTGTTCTTTATGAATAGGCTTCATCTTCTGAATAATAATAATAATGATGTAACTCTATGTAACTACGACATAGCAACAGACCTTTGGAATTATCCCTTACACACCGATCTTCAACACTCTTCAATCTGTTAGGATTTTCTTCAGCACAATAAGATTGGGCCCAGTAAGAGCAGAACAGCTTTTTGTTACCTTCCAACTTTATGACTGGTGAAGAAATTCTCTCTCAAAGATCTCTCAAGAATGTATTCTTCATGGAACAAATGCAGATTTAACCTAACATTGTACTGTTACAAAAATAACCCTACAAATGATCATTTTAAACTGTGACATCTTAATTCGGCTCACATTCTCATAATTAAATTTTTTACTCCCAATAGCATAAACTAACTCCAAAACAAAACTAAAAAAATACATGTTTGCTCAAATATTAAAAATAAACGTGAAAATAAAGCTTACCATATTTCTATGGAGATGACCAAGTAGATGGGAAAGCATGTTTTCAGTCGCCACAACCACATTGTAAGTAACTGCAACAAGAACAGGGTATACCAAATACTCTGGAAACTTAATCCTGGGAGAATTCCAGCTGTTACGCAATAACATATCATATTTGGGATCATTTGCACCATTCCATATTGATGAATACCGGAAGGCATCCATCATGACCACCCCCAAGGCCTGAAAGGCAATGTTAATTATTCTCAAGATGTGTACAAACTCAAAAAATGATTGATTATTTAAAGAAATTGAGAACGTATTCACTTTCATTGAATTTTTTTTTTACAGTATTTTCATGTACCTTGCATACCAAGATACGAGTAAAAATTCAAGATCAAAACATCATAACAAAAGGCAAGTCAATAGGATCAAAGAAATAATAAACTGACAAGAAAGTGTTGATAATTAAATAAGATAAGTTATAAAAGTAAAATAATAACACTTACAATTCTTGCTGTTAAAAACACTGTGCTGAGAGTGAAAATATTTGAAAAGTTGACAACTGGCCACTGAGCCTTTTGGCGGTGTAATTCCCATGCTGAAATTAGCACCTGAAAATATGTAGAATTAAATGATCTTTCTGTATCAGAAAAAAGAATATTTCCTTTAATCTTCAAACAGTTAAGGTTCCCTTACACACAATCATGCTCACTGCTTTTGTCTGCACAGTGACAACTACTACTTTTGATGAAATAGCAGTGGTTTTAATGAGAGTAAGCTATCCTGGAAAAGGATAAACCATATCCTCATCACTGTACCTAGTCCTTTGTCTTCAATGAAAGATTCCAGTCTGCAAAAATGCAAAGGCCTCCACACAAATTTAAAGCTTATGTTAAAAAAATATGGACTGCTTCAAAAATTCTTAGTTTTTCCTTCACTAAAAGAACACTTCACCAAAGCATAATCCTCATAAATCAACTACTATTGCAAGTGTTCCTCAAGGTATTGTTCTTGGACCTTTGCCATTTATTATCTAGCCTATACTATTGACATGTGGCAAGGTCTGAAGTACAAACTGATTGCATATGGCGATGATGCCATCTTCTAGTTGTTGTTCCTTTCTGCACTCAACTCTGTGATTGCAGAAGCCTTGAACAGAGAGCTGGCACATATTCTTGAATGGAAGAGACTTTGGGGCATGAAGCTTAACTCTTATAAAACTCAAAGTACAATAGTTAGTAACTCAGAACACTTTTGCCTTTGTATCCTGATTTACATTTAAATGGTGGTTTTAAATTTCAGTGACTATTATTAAGATTTTGCTATTATCAGTTTTGAGAAGCATATACAAAATGTTACTTCCTTTGATTCTCAAAAAGTTGGCATCTTGCTAAAATGTTTCTATGTATCATGATAAAGCTATTACAGGCAGTCCCCGGTTAACGGTGGGCTTGGTTAATGGCGATCCGGTTTTACAGCGCTTGTTTAGCAACGAAAATCAGCAATTTTCGTTGGCAAAAATCGCCGACTTCCGCTTATCGGTGCCGATCATTGGGTATTGGCGCTGATACATACGTAACAGAGGTGTCGATAACCGAAAATCGGCGCTTTTTGGTGCCAATAAGCCCTGAAAATCGTTTAAAAAGCGCCTGCCGAAAATCACAGATTTTCGGTTATCATCACACCCTCAGAACACAACCCCGCTGATAACCAGGGACTGCCTGTATACCTAAGTGGTTAATAATTTTTTTTAATAGTACTGTTCTACAGTAAATCTTACCTGAAACGTGATGATCATCAGCATACTAAGTTGCAAGGAAATAAGTATCAGGTAATGGCTATTAAAGCCCTTAACCATGCTATATGATGAAATCATATTCTGGGCAAAGATAAATCCTGACAAATTTATCGCCCACAAAACCATATTGCTATACAAGCCCTGTAACAAAGAAAAGAGGTATACTATGAAGTATGGTAATACACTGAGAAGTCTGTTTTATGGAAAATATGAAAGTGGTGCTGAAAAAACAATGAGCAAAAATGACAATCTTTGAAATAAGAAAGTATTTGTATTCTGTCTGGTAGTTTTTACTGTACTTTACTTTTTCAGTCCTGAATCTCCTCTAATACTGTACAGTGTCAACGTTTATCTCTACTTCCACAGATACTACTGTACTCTTAAAACAACACATTTCTATGTCCTCTCGAATTAAGGTTAATTCTGTTTAGGTCAAGTGCTGTAAAAATCTAAATATTACATACATATTAAAAAGTCCAGGCAAAAATGGATGATTTTATGTTTTTTTTTATTTAATTACTGTACAATATACTGTATATTGTCAAAATACTATAGAAATCAAACAAAAAAATAAATGTTTATATTAAAAAAAAGACTTTACTCTGTTGTGCTGTGCACTTCTGGTTTGGAGATGTGATGGCTCTGTGTTGTTTATGACTGATAAAATACAAATAAATAAGGTAAAGTCAACATTCACTTCCTCAAAAAGTTTTATAAGAAGGGGAACATAATTCTCAACACAATTATTACATTTAATAAAATCAGACATATATTATAAAATATAACCAAAAAAATTAGTTCAACCAATTACTGTACACAAGAGGTAAAAATCAATTTCAATTTTATGTTTTGCACTAAAACAGGAAGAATTTTGCAACGAACAATCTGTATCACAACATTTTTCTTTAAAATTCAAAGGCCAGTAGAACCGACAACCAAATCCCCTTATCTAATACAAGCCCAAGGCAAATCTGAAACGTGGGATGGGGAAGCTCATTAAAAAAAGCCAGGAAAAACATATGCAGGGGAAGAATTCCAAAGCTTGGCAGCAGAGGGAGAGCAGTCATCAAACTGTACTAAATATGAGGATAACTGACTTCCACAGAGAAAATTAGGAAAGTGGTGAAGTGACTCAAGAACTCTTAGCTTGAGCTTAAGTGAATAGTGTAGTAACTGGAGTTCTCCATAACTCAAGAGCCAATAATATACAGATTTTCACCTTTTACACATCTGAAATATAAGGTTATGTACTGGATTTAAAAGTAGTACAGCATTAGTGTATCTTAGCGCAAAATCTTTTTGAGTGATGAGAAATATGTATTTTGGTTAAATGCTCCTTACTGCTGTCTGTGGAGAGAAACCGGAAAGCACCTCCAGTTGAGTCTCTGGTTCTATGAAGGTAAACATGACTAGACATATGAGATCTTTATCTTCAAGCCTAGGAAGAAAGCAATACAATGCCAAAAAGAGTTATGGATTGGTCTTAGTGACTTGAACTGTGGGCTTTGCTAAGTCAGCTGCAAAAGGCAGTCTTTAAAATGCCAGTTCCTCATATGAGTTACCTCCCTATAGCAAAATGCAGTTTGCCAATCCATTTCAAAGATGAAAATGCCAAGAGGAAGATCAATACTAAAGAAAGATTCCATTTATATGCTTAACTGATTTCATATGTAACGGCTTTTCATAATGTTTACTTAACCTATTCATTTCAACTGAAGAACAAAGTAAACTCCATAGAGCTCAAAGACCTGAGACAGATAAGACCTATAACCTTTGACAGGAGAGACAGATACTTGGTTCTAAATTTTAGAAATAACAGTATGAGCACTACAACCTGCATGGAAGCACTGACAGAATCACTGTCCCTGTCACTAACCCAATTATAGAACAGGTTTCGCTTGGATTGGTAGAGGTCAAGTGCTGAGAAGTGTTGAGACCCTAAACAGCTTGGTGATAACTTCAACTGTTTCAGCTAAAATCTCTTAACTGTGAGACCTTGCTTGAATGACCTCCACATGTGAAGCTTTGGTATGTCCAAGTTCCTGTGAAATTTGTGAAAGTAAAGCTGGCAAACTTTTTTTTATCAAAGGAGACTCCTGCCCCTGGGAATGTCTACCCAAGTACCAGGTGGTTCTGAAATCCTACTGTGGCCAAGTGTTGTTAAGGACTGCTCCAAATCATTCCACATCCACTGGATGTGTGAAAGGGTCTATTCTCTTGACTGCTAGATCCATAAATGCTGAGCAATAAGTCAGAATCTAGTTCTTAAGGCTTGTCGCAAACAAGTCTACTACTGAGGATTGCCACAGCTGCCATAGTTCCTTGAAAACTTGCAAATGAAGAGACCAATCCAAGAGGAACCTAGGTTCTACTGCTGAGCTTGTCTGTAGCAACAGCAGTTCGCTGATCTTTGTATTGGCAGGCTACTAGTATTGATAAAAATAGGTGAATGATAATTTGTATGCCAATTGTCCAAAGTTCTCTGACTCAAGGCAGAAAAGGGAATCGGAGATTGCAATCCAGAGGTAAATACATGACAGTCTCAGTTTGCATTCGAAGATGTCTGGGTTCACAAATGTTAAGTAACCCAATGTCTTCATTTTCTGTAAGTGATGCAATGGTATTTCCTTTTTAATTGGCTAAGACATTTTGCCACAGAGGAGGTCTACTATCTATGCTTCTGAGCTGGAAGACATGTTTGAACAACAATGTTAATCAGTTCAACCATATCATCATATCTGATAAGAGCATACATGGTATGTATACTTTTGTGAAGGTAGATTTGCACTGCTACTAAGTGGAACGGACTTTGCAGGTTTACTATCATATGTGGAACGTCATAGGTAACAAATACATGACCTCCAACATGGCTTCCTACTTGTGTTTTATGATGCACTGTAGCTCTCAGCAAACAATAACTGTATTCATGAAGAAGATAAAAAAAAAATGAAAATTATAAAAAGAGTCCGCTAGCCTTTCATGCTGCTCAATCCTTCACCAATGACACCAATAAGAGCTGACCCTCAAGTGTCCCAACGGTGAAGGAATGGTACCAACATGACTAGGGCAGCTCAAGTGTACGGCATGCCCACTTATTGAAACTGGCAGCATAACATCAATACAATCACCCCAACTCTAATCATCTAAGCAGGAAAGCCAAACAAAATTCCTAGTCACATTACCAGTCAGTACACCCCTGGAATCCATGAAGCAATTCTAAGAGTGTCCTGGCCCTGACATCAATGTCTAGCACAATGACACCTCTTGGGTCCAAACATTACAGGATGATTGATGAGACCACCACAGCTACCATTATTGGCTTAAAAAAAAATCCCAGCAAAGGCATCTTTCCTCAATAACCAAGACAGTGAATAATAGGGGTTTCGAGAGGTTAGACAGCAAAATAAATATTGGGAAAGTATGTATTTTAATTTTTATTAATCAAGGCAGTGTAAAAAGGGAGTTGACACAGATTAGACAGAAAGATAAATACTGGGAAAGTATATTACATACAAAGAATGATTAAAAAAAAAATTTAAAAATTTAACTAGGGGAAACCACAGTTGAACTAAGTACAGGTTTACAATCCTTTATCTGAAATTCTAAAAACCTAAAAGCTCTAGTATCCGAAATTTGTTTTTGTCATTATTAAGGTATTAAGAATGATGAAATGTAATGTCATTTATAGTCCCACTTAATATGAAAAGTTATGTATTTACTATGTATACCCTCTCGCATCACGTGACTTCCAACACCAAATTTTGAACGTGTGTGTGTGTTTGTGTCTGTCTGAGAGAGAGAGAGAGAGAGAGAGAGAGAGAGAGAGAGAGAGAGAGAGAGAGAGAGAGAGAGAGAGAGAGAGATACTGGCCCCAGTTAGGTTGTTACACCAGCAGATAACCCTTTGCTAAAGTCAAATAGATTATGCATCATTTCCATTCTGGTACTATACTGAGATTCTTAAAATCATCAGCTGATTATGTTATACCATCACCATCACTGCCATTAGTTACTAAATGAAATGTAATTCAGATACCTTTTTTCCATAATTAATCTTACAAAATGTTTTGCAGCTTGCAAATTATTAGTTTCTTTAGCCACACCTACAACCTTGAACTTAGTGGTATACTTCTTAACACTTCTTCCCCACTGCTTGAAAGGCAAAAAAAAAAATTATTTCAGTTTTATTTATGGAAATCGCCATTAAAAATGAGAACATTTATAACAAGTCGACAAGTATAAGGCAACTCTTAATAGCCTTGTGTTAGTTATGTTAGCTAACATCGGCAAAACAGCTGTTTCTCGATGATAGTTACCGTAACTAATATTGGCAAACAACAGTTTCTCGAATCATTTGTCAGTACTTGCTGTTGTCTATGCCAGTGTTTTGCACATAATAATAAGCGGTTGCTTATTACGAAACGGTAATGAATTCTTAGGCAAGCCACAAGTATGGTAAGCCTGGTTGAATGTAAGATGATTTGCATTTAACTTACTGAACTTTTGCTTCTAAGCCTGTTAGTCAGTTAAAAGCTAACTTGGATATAATATGCATTATCAATGGAATCTACCAAAACTGTGACAAGCATAAGAATACCTAGCCTAATATAATCTACCAAAAAGGAAACTGGCACATTAAGCATAGCCTTGTGCAATCTACCAAAAATGCATCTCTCACTACAGTATACGCAATTATTGTGATGAAACTATGTTTTGGGACAAAATTTTATGGATCACATGACATACAAGATTGGATGATACAAGAGTACATATGCAAATATCACTTCTTTCTGATGCTGTATATTTTTTAGCTTTAAAGAACATCTTTGTTGAAAATAAACTGTTTGTGTATTTACTGAAACCTGAGAAAATCCAAAAACCGAAACATGGCTGGCAACAAGGGTTTTGGATAAGGGATTATGAACCTGTAACAGAATGAGAGAATGAACAGTAAGTTGAAAGAAAACTTGTAAATATGGAATAGGAGGAAAATGATAATGAGAAAGAGTCACACTAAAATAAGGATTTACAGTTAGAGGAGACTGTCCCATAAAGAGCAGGGCATTCGGCAACAAACCCTTACTTTTAGCCCCTTAACCACCTCCCCAAGCAAAGGAACCAGTAATTGGGAAGGGGTTCATATGGAAGAAGGGAAATGACATCACTAATCACCTTACTGCATAAGCACAATACATGTACTTCATGGAAAAGAGTCTAAATCTCAGTGAACAAGGTATTCGGTACATAAAACTTACCATAGTTGTTGAAGAGATCTTCCTGGAACATAATTTAGCTAAAACAAGGGGCAAAAGGACAAGTATATTGATGGCAGAGGGAACTCCTAGTGTCCATCGAAGATCCCTATCGTAGTCTGAGTAAAGTATAGTAGCTTTTCCATATTCTTCCAATTTCTTTGAATCTTCAGGACTAAGTCTATCCCTGCAAAGAACATATATATTATCCTTTACAATACAATAACTCTTCTAATCAGGCACATATATCAAGATTTCATTAACCAATTTCCAGCAAAGATGGAGAGTCTCACAATACAGTATAATGTTCATATCATCTAGCTATCTCAGAGGTGTGCTCTTTAAACAAACCACATGCAAGATTAACAGGATATAAGCACATTAACATTTTCTTAAGGACTTCCAAGTTTTCATTACTTTTCATAATTAATACCATCACACAAAAATCAATTAGAACCTTTTTTTCTGCTAATAAGCTAATGGATTCAACAGACGACAGTTCCAAACTAGACAATATCACTGCCACATTAATCCCATAACATATGAATTAAGAAGAACCATCTTCTGTGGACTTTCAAAGCACAGAAGGTTTCTTATTCCTTACAGGATGGGGTAAATATGCATTAACAACACCCCGAGACTGGGAAATCTTTACGATCGGCCAATAAAAAAAAACACATTACTGGAAAGGGGAAGATGTACAAATGCACATGGTATAAGAAGAAAATTCTAACAAATTTTCTGTATCTTCCATGGGAAGTTGAAAGTACATAAATATCTCCAATCTTGCGCAGGGCCTCTTTCCCAAGACACTCATCAAAATACACTAATTTTAGCGAGTTAAACGTTCTAATATTTTTTTACTCTATTTTGCAAAATTGCAACTACAGCTCGCATAATATTGTAAAAAATAAAAACTAAAATCAGCAACAATCCCTTGGTATATTTATGAACAAATATTTACGAGATGTACTGGGATGGGGAGATACAGTACCATTTAGTCATTTATACGTGTTCTTTCTAATATTTTTTCATTTTAATTTGTAAAATTACAGTTACAGCTAACATACTCCATCTGGCCAGCCCTTTCTTAATTTCATCCTCCTCCCCCTTGAACACTTATGAATTAAACACCCTTTTAACATCTTATATTCCTCTATATGAAAAAAAAAAAAAAAAAAAACTCAAAACACTGCTTACATTTTACCAAATACAGTAATCTTTTTCTTATACACATTGGCTGCATCTACAATTCTCACCTGTGAACACTCAACTCCGTACATTACACATTGCACAAATAATTCATCTCAACAGCCTCAACTTTTAACTTTCATTTGAATTCCACACCCACACTTCACACCTCACTTCCATGAATTACAATTACCATATATGGCGGCATATAAGGCGACCTTTTAACCTTAAAAAATCTCCGTCACAATGGGGGGTTATCTTATACGCTGAGCATAAAAACCAAACCTTAAATCCTGCCAAGATTTTTAATGATAGGCTAACCCCTGAAGTGTCGATAGTTGTGTCAATAGTTAACTACCATCACACATATCGACACTAAACAAAACAACTGTAATAACGGTAAAAACTGTGTGTAATTCAAGTGAATCACTAGCGGCACAACTATCGACACTGTAAACAAAACAACTGTAATTACATTAATTACCTACCATAATTATAGGTTAGGATGAGCGAGCTCTTACTTGTTACTAGCTTTATCCAGAGTACCGTTATTATATGGCAATACATAATATTAAACACTTTTGTTACTGATACTTATTATACAATGCCCCTTTTAACATTGATAGATAATTTGAAGTTACCAAAAGGGTAAATAGGGGTAGTCTAACTCTTGTTTACGAAACAGCCGTGATTGTAGTTCCCAGTCGTGCTCGACTTACGAGCACTGTTGTTTACTAAAGGCCAGTATTTCCTTGGTACATCAGTGTTTTATAATCAAAATAAAGGGTTTTGTGATATCGATATCCTTATCATCAGGGTTCTTTCCAATTTTAAAAGAATACATTCATGCGGATCTCTACTTCCAACGGGCACTACTCCGTAGATGGTGATGTCACAGGCGTTGAGCATTTGTCATGATGTTTATATTTTTCCTAAGGGAATACATAAGTACTTTTGCATAATGGCGAGCTTTGCAAAGCATTTTGAAATCTTGAAGATACTGATTTTACATAAGATAATTCCAATAATTATTGATTTTATGTACCAACTAACTTACAACAGCTTATAGTGTTATTTAATTTAATAAACTGTGTGTCGTCTTACCTCTAAACCTACATTTTTACATGAAAAATGGGGGGGTCATCTTATACGCCGGCATATACGATAAATTAACAATTTCTCCAAGCATCACAAAATTTGCTTCTACAGAAACACTCAACCTCTTCCAAATAATTGCAGATATCCTACTGTCTTGCATCACATTTATTATGAATCACTTCTTCGCTTATCCTACATTATCTGGCACTTTTAATCTTAAATACACAGACAAATCAACCACTTATATTATTTCACAAAAAACCTTCATTTATCATTTACACAGAATTAATAGTAGGCGAATTCCTAACACTTTCTCTTAAATTCAAAAAGAAAATACCTTCTGGATGGCAGCAAAATGCCAACCAGCTGTTTTTCATTGCTGGAAATCTGATCATCAGGTTTCCTGCAACTAAGAGCCTCACTTTTTGGGTGGTTACTGGCAATAAGGCATTGACTGTCTAGACTTCTGGAGTGTTATTTAGAACTTAATTTTGCTACATCTTCACTTTTACCCGTGTTGAAAATATTTAAGCTTTTCATCACTGTCTGAATGATACTTTTTGAAGAGAATATTATTTTACATTCTCTGGTTTACAAGAGATCACACTTTCATTTGGTTAACAATATGTTTACCTGTACTTCAGTGTTTTTGGCATCAATTACTGGACATCAGGTGACACCAGACAGCCAGAGCTATAGAAGTTAAGTTTTTCAACGATAGCAACCAATCACTTCTCTGCTCCCTTACAGTTTTATATATTAATTTTATTTACAAAAATCAGTATTTTCAAATTAGGTCAATTCTTTTTACTCATCCCTTTAGTCCCTTCTTTTTCACATGATATCTTTCAAGGGGTAGATCTTCCAGTTATTTGCCTCCACATTTTGATGAGAATGGTATTCTACATTTATGCCAGGAGTGCATTATGTTCTGGCAATTACAGAATTATTAGTTTGATTTGATTCTCATGGTTTCAACCATACATTTATTATTCGCCGTTTTCCTTTGGAGCTATGGGGTAAGTTGCTTACCTCATTCCAAAGAGCTTTGTTCCAATACTTCAATTTTGGAGTTTTGACCTTTCCTCCCAAGTTGTTATTCAGGCTTGACTATAAATATTGTAATGAACTTGTTCTGAAACAGGAAACTCTTAAAAAATTTTCTTTTTTAATACAAACCCAAAGCTTCCAGTCAAAGTCTTCCAGCAGACAATTTTCTTTTAAAATTCGAAAGACCTTTCTAAGAGATTCAATGACCACAAATTCAGGCTAAATTATAAGTAACTGGTGTGTATAAAAAATCTATTTTTCTTCCACCACCCACACTAACATTAATTGTTTTATCTTTCTAGTTTCCACATACCTTTACACCTTCACTCTTGTTAACAACACTCTCAATTTTCTGTTCATTAAAAAGCAGCAACTCACATTCCTTTCACAACAGCTATGTTTAGACAAAGTGGAATTGGATGGGGAAACTTTTAAATAACAAATTTTTCCGTATTTCTCCAAAAATCTTACTCATTGTCCAAGATATTATCTGTCTCAGACATACAAATCACAATCTTTGTCTGCAAATTTTACAGAAATAAATGAACTGCATCACATTGGATAAGACACACATTACAACATGTACTCACCAATCGTCATACCTATACGATGTATCAGGTCTTGATGTTACATTAACTTCAATAGGTTCAGGCTTGGTTGGTGCTGGGAAGCTGAATAAACTCCAAATACCAACTGCACTTACATTCTGAAAAAATGCAGCACATGTATTTAAAATTATATTTATTTTCAAAAGTACAAAACAATTATTTTATAGCACTTAAAATTTACACCAAAAAGGTGCAGTAGGCTGAGTAGCAATTTAAATACAAAAGAATTTTAGAACTGTACATTATTCCGAAAACTAATTTTCTCAAAGTAGAATTTTTCCTCCACCTAGTTTTTATACAAAGGATTAACAGAAAAGCTAACTCAATTGTTTAAGCTTGTTAAAAAGGTAGCTCAAGTATGCTTGATGAGTGTAAGGGGAGTCCAAGGTTCTACCCTGGCTTAACCTTCACTGTTATGGTGTAAAGAAATGCTGGAAGGTTACCAGTGGGATTTAGCATATACAACCTCAGACTTATGTGTATATACAAGAATTCACTTTCAAAAATTACAGTATGTTCTGACAAAGCATATAACCTTTTATATAGGACACACAAACCTTAGATGGGATGTTGTCCCATAAAAATAGAAAAGATGTGACCTCCGCAACTCTCAAAAAAGTTGCTGATGATGGAGCTATCAAGAAAGTAAATCAATATGTAAATATTCAACATTGATGCCCAGCCCAAGGAAGATACTAGCTCTTGAACTGTGCTAGGACCCACTCCTGCCAGTCCAAAAAGGACTAGTTTTTCCAGGAGTCTCTTGTTTCAGCCCACACCTGAGAGCAAATTCACAACTGAGTGAATTGAGAAGGATTTCAAAACCTGAAGGAGAAAAACTGATATGAGTAGAACAATCAGCCAACTGTTACCCCCATAGGAAGCTCATATCCCTTATAAGGTTAATCCATTTTGGTTGCTGACTTTGGTGTCGCAATTCAAGATACTTCTGGGAGCAAAACCAATCTTTCAAGAATTTAAGTCTTGGGAACTTAGTTTGATACCTCATTAAATGAGACCTCACCATGATGAGGAAGAACCACTTACTGTAACCTGTCATGACATGAATGTCCTAGAGATCATCTACGACAGGCACCTGTACTGGCTGGATGATCTGTTGGAACATCCTACGTCTGCTTCATTTAAGAGGGTTTGATTAAATTGTCAAAAGTTTGTTTGCACATTTAAAATGGGGACATCAGAAAAGAAGACTCTCCTAAAGTTGAATTATCATACGGTGGGATACTACCCCTCACTAAAGAGGGAGAAAAATCCTCCATTGATACACGATAAATATCCTTATCCAATGAAGCAAGCAGCATGACCAAGCTAGGAGCCTGGCTTGAACTGAGTGAGATTTTTGGAGATAAGTCATGGACCTTGCGACAGTTGTGAGAGCACACTGGTAGAACTGGCTGGCATGCACAACATGGACTGGGTAAGGCAAAGAAGAGGGGGGAGCAAGTCACGCAGCATGCATCAGCTGAGCTGTGTGAGCAGTGTCACATCACACCCTGGACAGGTGATCTGCCCCAAGAAACTAGTCTTCCCAGAATGGGTTGGAGGGTTTCTGGTTTATTAACCCAAGACTTTTTCCTAAATTCTGATCTAAGGAATGAAAGCTCCTAAAAGGGGCAGAGCTAATCTACACAAGAATTGACCATGTACCAGATCCTAAGTCTTCAGAACAATGTGGCTGGTGCTTATGAGTACAGTACAGGCAGTCCCCGGTTAACGGCGGGCTCGGTTAACAGCAATCCGGTTTTATGGGGCTTGTCTAGCAACGAAAATCGGCAATTTTCGGCTCCGAAAATTGCCAATTTCCGCTTATCAGCGCCGATAATTGGGTATTGGTGCCGATACATACCTAACAGAGGCGCCGATAACCGAAATCAGTTATCATCACACCCTCAGAAACGGAACCCAGCCAATAACCGGGGACTGCCTGTACATGCCTGCCCTCTTCATGTGGCATGAGTCACTGGTACAACTATATGAAGAGGAGTCAGCCTTCAGTATTATATGCAAAAATAATTGATGGAGGATTTAATTTTATGAAATGTAAGCGGGAAGCCAAGCACTGCAGCACTTTTGGTCACTCAGCACTTCTGACAGTGAAAAGAGGGAGTTGGGGACAACAAAGTGATCCAAAAAATAATGGATACGTAGTACAAGGATCAAAAGGTGGAATTGGGGGAAATCCTTAAGCTGCACTAAAAATCAATAGTAAGAGGTTGGACAGCAAGACGGAAGAGGGAAGTGGGAATGGAGGTAAAGTAAAAGAATAAAGAGTGGGTGCAGCTAGGGCCTAGGAACACTGCAAACACCCTTTAGAAGTGCCTGTGATGTACTAGTCAAGTGTACTACCAGCACTACCCCATTACAGTACAGGGAACTGACAAAGGAACAATGGCATATGATAAATTCATCTTTTAACTGTGGAAGGCCAGGTGGCTACATTGGAGGGCATGATGTTTGAGTCTCTCATCTTTTAACTGTTTTGTGGCAGCAAGGTTTTAACTTTATTCCTAAATAGTTTCTCATTTTCTCAAACTGTTGCTTCTGCCCGTCTCAAAGTGAGAGCAAGAGAAAAACTCACATGAATTTGCCAGGTATTCATAAGTACTGTAATAACCATACCCTAAGCTAGAATGAGAAATCCATCACCAACACTCATTAATAAATGAAGCAGCTTCTATATACTTGACAGATAAAGCAGCTGGATGAATAGTTGGCTGTTCAGCATAAACAATGTACTGTGCTTACATGTCAGCCACTTACAACAAGTGATCAGACCAGTGAAGGAAAAGGACACAAATAGGACAAAAAAAAAATTTAAAATGAGGTAATTATCACCTCCAGAATGCTGAACACCCACACCTAATCGGGTACCCAGAGCTGAATCCGCCGGAAAGAAGAGAAGGCTGAACCGAGAAACCAGGAGCCGATTCCCCATTGTTACCAAGGGGAAGACAAGTTAGAGTAGCCGAACCCACATTGCTAAACCCTGGGGGAGGATGCGCAAAAGAAACAGTTTGCGGAGGGATGGGAGAAGATGAAGAAGAAGGAGGGAGAATGAAAGAGGTATAAGCTCTCGAAGAAGGTACCGCTAGCCCTGCCAAAACCGCGGACCGCAAACTCGAACTGGAAGCGACAGGCAAACCCTGTGAAATACTGGATACTGCCGGAACAGCCGCTTGAAGAGGAAGTAAGGGGTTGCGCATACCAAAAGGGACGGAGCATGAAACGCCTGAGGCCAAATTCTGCCAAAACTGCGTTTTCACCTGTCTGGAAGCTCCTCCTACCGGAGAAGACTGTACTGAGGAAGGGAAGGCGGGAGACAGAGGAATAGCACACATAAAATAAAGTTACTGAGTAGAGGAAAGCCAAAAGTCGAAGAAGGAGGGGGAAAACAGAAGATGCGGAAGCCGCAGGATAGACCAGAGCAGAAGAAGAGACTGAAAAAGGAGCAACAGAGAATGTGGGAGCAGGAGACGAAGCGACAGATAAGCCAGAAGAAACCTTAGAAACGGAGGGACAGAAAGTACACCGAATTCACCCTCCCTCAATAATCTGAAACATATCCGACATGAATTCTGGACACTCCCGTGTCACATACTCTTTGTTAGAACTGTGTCACATACTCTTTAATGTTAGAGAAACCATTCAAAAAACCAACCGCTCACCAAAGGTCTGTACCCGTTTGAAAGATCCAGCAAATCCGCCTTATATTCCGCCACATCCAAATGCAGGTTCCGCAAACCACTTTTTAGGAGCCCAAAGGACACACCAGAAACTGCCTTACTAGGTGGAGGAGTAGAATAGACAGAGAAGGGGGGAAACCTACAGTAGAAGATTCAGAAACAGTCAGAAGTGAGTTACGAACTAGAGCAGAAGGATTCTGCACCACCGGAACTGAGACATTAACTTGAGACTTTGAGCCAGACCGACAAGAAGCGATGAAGGCGAAACTTTTGCCGGATCACAAAAACCACTCGAACTTGAAACCGGAACCCGTCCAGGAGAATGGCTCTGCACCCTTAATACCTTCTCCTCACTACCTAACCCAGACCTATCCTCCTTTATCACACCTAGATCTTGATCCTGACTAACATCATCAACATTAAATTTATCAATACTACAAGGGAGTTGGGGGGGGGGGGGCATTCACTGCCTGCTCCGTGCCGAGAGGACAGTAGAATCTACCCACTCGGAGGCTTTTAGTTCTACCATTACCCTCAGCACCTGTTAGGGCTGGCAGGGGAGCTGAAAAGGAAGAAGAATTTGACATCCTAACACTACTACTGTCCTAATTTGAGAAATGTTGAAAAGACTAGCTATTAAATTTTCCATATTACTTGCAATCCTATCCTCTATCTGTTTGACTACCTTTGAACTCGCTAAATCCATTAACTGATCTGTAGCAGAAGCCTGAGATACTTGAGGCAACGAAGAATCTGACCGATGTTTGCCGCCCTTACTAGCCAAAGACTTGCGATGACGAATGTAATCCTCCATCTCTTGTGCTTTCCAATGGGAACATTCATCACAATGAGTCTGCGCATCACACTTAACCTTCCTACATACCTGACAGGATGTCTATCATGTCTCAAGGTACTCATCCGTCTCTTGCAGGGAGAAGTGATGAGCACCAGAATCCACAGTCGTAGGGGCAGTCGAGGTCAATGTCGAAGCCAATGGCGCGGTAGTAGAAGGTGACGGGGTCCATGATGACCAAAGAGACTGGGAACCAGCGAGTCCAAATCCAAAAGACGTTCCACGTCAAAGATATCCAGAAAATCCAGGTCTTCACCAGAAGTCCAAAATACAAAGAGAAGTCGGGTAATAGGATTAAAACCTCAATCTGCAGAAGGAAACAACCTTCCAGAGCACGAACAAAAAGCGACTGACAAAAGTGGACGTTTAGGCACACACCTGTGTCAGTGTTGCCAACCGTTTGTTATGGTAGTTCAAGTGACAAGATTTTACCTGCAGCATTCATAATGCTGGCTGTTAAAATTCCCACTAGTGGCATTGGTAACTGAGAGTTGTTCGGGCTAGTGGGATTAAGGGCGAATTCAGGTGTTCAGGGAGTGTACTGCAATATACATATGCATACATACATTATATATATATATATATATATATATATATATATATATATATATACAAGCGGTCCCGGTTCTGACGGGGTTCCGTTCTTAATGCCGTCGTAACCCAAAATCGTCGTAAACCGGAAAATCATTGAAAATCGTCAAAAATCATAAGAAAACCTTACTTTTAATGCTCAGGGTGCATTGAAAACGATGTAAACTGCATTATTATTGAGTTTTACATCAAAAACCTTCAAATTATGATTATTCTGCCGTTTTGGGCCATATTTCTTCTGTCGGATCGGCGACGGCGTGTCGTAACGAACATGTGTCGTAAGCCGGAAATAATTTCTGATGAATATATTTGAAAAGCGTCGTAACCTCGAACGTCGTAAACCGACTGACTGTATATATATATATATATATATATATATATATATATATATATATATATATATATATATATATATATATATATATATATGTGTGTATGTGTAAACTAATATGCTCATGTACACATGTACATAGGAATTTATAAGAGCCTATTATTGCAAGTGTGCATGTTTATGAAGGAGTACCAAATTATACATCTGCAGACATGTTTATTATATTACTCTATCAAAATATTACATAAAAAAAACGGATACGGCGTGAATCTGTTTACACCAATGCCCCGCGGTAGGAAATCTTGCCACACTAAAATTTTTTGTTCATGTCTACTTTCAAAATAATGTTACAGTGTTCTTAATTGTATAATTCAAGATGTTCCTCCTAAGAGCACTGCATTCAACCATATTTATTTGTAAAAGGCATATAGTGAGAAATGAGAAAGAGACTTACATTTTTTTACACAGTGGTGATACTACTGATCTGACCTCTTCATTCACTATGGTTTAAAACAACAATGGGCTTACATTTGAAGTCCTATGAGAATATGGTTGTCAGCAACAAGATTAGACATGCTTGTTAATATCCTAGTATTTTGTATAAACTTGTTTAAACTTGTTGGCAGGATTTCCTACCACTGGGCATCAATGGGTTAAGTAGGATTGTAGGATTAGTATATGACTGGATTAAAGAACCCCAAACTGAGGGATGCATATCAACTGTAGTTGGGTTATACGTCTGGAAGAAGTTTGACAACAGCAAATGACAGCCATGTTTTTTTTTCGGAGTCATTTTGGTTGGACTATAGTAAGGCAACAACCGTACTTTACAAGATACATAATCCATCAACAAAAGAGAGCAGTTCACCAGAAAACAGTACAAAATAAAAACAGAAGAACCAGGTAAGCACCAAGATATTGGTATTGTTCTTAGACATTTTTTCAAATATTCAAGTTAGTTCTGGTAACATCCACTTAAAAACATGATTTATTTTCATATTTGTGTTCTCATTGTATATGTAAAAAAATTTTCTAGCCGGTCTAGTTAGATATATCTATCATATACAATCAAAAGCAATAATTTGGATGTGATAAATTATATAAGCTCAAAATTATCTTTTACTTAAGGTACTTTGTCAGAAATACTGCAGTAGAACTTGGGATTCTAAAGGTCTTATATAGCCTACAGTACCTCAAAATATGAATAAAACCTAAACACTGTTCATGACATTCTCCATACACTCTTTAACTCAGATTACTCACCAACAAAACAATATGGAAAGTCATAAGGACCCAAGTCACACACTGGTTAGCCATTTTTCATGTGGTGCTGCTGCTACTGTACTCCAGTGCCTAGAAGACAAAACAAATATGAAAACACCATGGCTCTGAATACAAAGTAAACATAAAGTAAAGGTTTCAGGAATACTTCATCTTTAATGTAATGTCCTTCTCTGCTTTACAAATACAAATCTAGTTAATAAATGCCAAAATTAAGTGAAATTACTTATGTCCCATAAAGACAATTCTCTTGTTTTTGTGTGTCTTCATGCCAAGAGCAGAAACTGTGGCCCTGAACAGGTACACTGAAATTAAATTAATGAAGGGGTGTCTAGCAATGGCTGACATCTCATTCAATGTAGATGTCCATTGCATCACATGTCAGATGCCCTTCCCCAAGGGGAGATTGGAAGACTTGAGAGAAAGTCCAAAAATGTTAATAATGGAATTTTTGTGAAATTCTTTTTGTCTATGCACATTACAACACCCACATTACCCAAGATAAAAAAAATTACTGAATAGTACTTAAAAGGCAGTGGAATGCACCTGGAAGGCAGATGTGTACTACTTGGAGCCAGCTTCACTAATTTCCTAAAGGGTGATACATAAAATAGGAACTGAAGCAGTGTCTGTCATTGTTTGGATTACAGGATTATGACAAAGTAAACTGACAAAAGCAGTAATTTATGGCCTGTTCTTTGAAGGAAAACTTTTAACTTTATCCAGATAGTTTTTTAAATTCCTAGGGGAGCAATACACTGAACCAATAGTTTTAAGTTATACCAATCACTACACATGATAATCAACTGATTGCTGATGATAAAATTTAATTGTAAAAATATGACATTTTTATAATAAAATACAGTTTTATATATACTTACCCAGTAATTACTTAGCTAAGAGTTTCTAACTTGTCAGCAGCTTCAATTTTGAAATTCGCAGTTATGATAGTCTTTTGTTTATGTAGGTGACTAACCCTGCCCACTTTTGGGGTGAGAGAGAGAAACAACTAAGCCAAGAGCTTCACTTTCTTTCTGCCAGCTTAACAGCAACACAGAGTTAAGAAAGCAGCTTGATTTTGGTTTTTGACTTGAGATTCTTACCTTTTGGTAATGTATCTTCAGCTGGGTAGCCTTCGGATTTGTATTGTTTAACTGACATGTATTTTTTTTTCCTGATTTTGACCATTGTTCTCATAGGAGATTTACTTTTTTTTTTACTCTGTTAGCTAGTAACTATGTCAGACTCTAGCGCATTGAGTATTAGGTAAGTATATTTAAACATTAATAGTGATAATGAAATGAGAACAGAGTAAATAGGCTTAGCATTTAAACAATTCTTGTTGTTTCTTACCTGATGAGAGAGCTGCGCAGGAAAATACGGCCTCCGGTTGGCACTAATCTCAACTGAGTAGTGGCGTGGCAGTATAGCCAGGGTCGCCCCTACTGGAGTGAGTGACTTTGTAGCGGAGGAGTACTCCGATCACTAACGAAGTATGAAGTAAACTTTGCAACGAAGGAAATCTCTGATCATTATCAAAGCCAACAATAATATGCCCCTGCCCAGGGTGCAGTACAATAAAAAACAAAACCAGAGAAATAGTCACCTACACCACAAATAAAAAGCACCCTACACAGAAAAAACTGGTGGGCACTCTAGGTGCCTTGTACCCTCCAGGCTCCCCAAGAACTCAACACCTTGTCAAGGTGAAGAGACAGAAAAGGCAGAAGTGTTGCTTCCTATGTTCCCTTCCCGAACACTACGCCAGCCACAGACAATAGTCCAATTGTACTGCAGTCTTCGTAAGTCGTGTCCACACCTCGCAAATAATGCATAGCAAAAACAGACCTACATTTCCAGACTGTAGTCTGTAAGATCAAAGCGAGTGAAAGATTGTGTTTAAAAACAACTGATGTAGCCACTGCTCTCATGTCGTGCGCTCAAACTTTTAGCACAGGCAGAACATTCTCTCCAATTTGAGCATGCGCTTCGAGAACCAGGTCTCTTATAAAAAATATAGAGCGTTTTTAGACATGGGCCTGGAAGGGTCCTTAACTGAACACAAAAGATTCCTTGCTGAGCCTCTAATCTTCTCTGTCCTCTTGATGTAATATTTAAGAGCTCTTACTGGGCACAGACTTCTCTCCTCTTCCTCTGGACCCAGGATGTTCAATAACCCTTTAATAGCAAAAGAACGAGGCCACGGTTGTGAAGGATTCTCGTTTTTTACTAAGAAGCCAAGGGTAAGGGAACAGACAGTGTCACCCTGAGAGAGAAGGTCCTTTGCTGACTTCTTATGAAGGTGAAAAGCCACTTCTTCTACTGTTGCTTGCGGGAAAAGATGCATACTATCCAAGGGTGAGAAGAGAAGAGCCGATTTATGTGAAGGAGTGACACCCTTACATACAAACGAAATTCAGAGTTCCCTCTTTTTTAAAATTCCCATAGCATAAAGGGAAGATATCTCCAAAGAACCATCTCTGACTGCTTTATCGGCGCAGGAGAGAACACTCCTCCAATCATCAGCAGCAATATTCTCTGACTGCTTTATTGGCGCAGGAGAGAACACTCCTCCAATCAGCAGAATATCCTGAGGAAGATCCAAATCTCTGATCTTCTTTGACAAGGCCTCTATGGACCAATCCAGAAAACTAAAAATTTCAAACACTTTGAACATTTTCTTGAGTAAATGGTCAATCTCCAACACAGAGAACACAGTCTTTGCTGAAGCAAAAGCCGACCTACGGGCTGAATCAACGAGACCAGACAAGTCCCCCTGAGAGGAGGCAGCCACTCCCAAGGAGGGAGCCTCTCTGGTCACATATGAACCTATGTCTCCTGGCCGAACGACAGGAAGGCGGAATACTAAAGCATGCCTTGCCCTGGCGTCTTTTCTCCGAAAGCCAGTTGTCCACTTCTCCCACAGCCTTCTTAGACAAAGAAGGTAAAACCACTTTATGAAGTCTAGACAAATCCCCAGGTAGTCACTCATCATAAATGAGGAAGCTGGAGAAGAAGGGGCTGCCGGAGCAATGAAATCTGGAAAATTATCCAGTAAATAATTCAGTAAGGAAGCATAAGCCGATGGGGTGGAGTCCTGTCCTAAATCTTCCTCTTCCGACGAGACCGGGGACAATGAAGGATCTTCAAGCACTACTGAGGAAGAAGTCGACTTCTTAAGAATACCCAAAACATTGTCTAGGTGCTTCTGCAGCGGTACCAAGGAAGGGTCCAAACTGGGAGTTGATGATGCAGAAGTCAAATGAGGAGGCGAAGAAAACGGGTGTTTCAATGAAGAAGTCAGGAATACAGGAGCGGGCACCAAACAATCCGGGCGCTCAACAATGGGAGAGTGAGTTGGCACCAAAGGGTTCTCGGGTGCCAAGCGGTGTGTGTGTGTGTGCACTATTGGGCACTTCTCTTCTGGGCGCTCAGCTAATAGTGAATGCTCGGTCACTACTGGGCGCTCAGCTGTCATTGGGAGCTCGGCTGCCAAAGCGCGCTCCTTGATCCCAGATGCGTGCTCGAAAGATAACCATGAACTATCATGAGTAGGTTCCCAGTTGGCTGAAGAACTAGTACATTTGCTGGGAGCTACTGGCTGAGAAAAACGTTCAGGACTGTCTCATTTGCTGCTTGACGGCTGCGGACTACCAGACCGTTCCCCGACCCTCTTGCTGTACAAGTGAGGGGATTGGTACCCGAGAGGTGCGTGCTTTTTCAATGGACGAAATTTGTCTGAGATTCTCTACTGGCGCCCATGAGAAGGGCTAGAATCCCCAGAACTAGGCGAGAGATGATGCACACTAGGCATGCCTTTCCAGCGGCTGTCTTTTGTCGACACCTGGGATGACACAGGTGCGACTGAGGGGGCAACCACCTGTGGCCAGACCCCACCGACCTCCCTTGGGTCTCAAGTATGCCTCCCCCCAGGACTGAGGGAGTATGGCAGTGACCTTTGCCTAGGAGTTTCGGTGGGACGGATAGCCACCTCCTCCACAAACACATCACTTAAACACTTTGCACTTAATTTGTCCACAAGGACATGCATCAAATCACCCAACTGTGCCGCTATATTAGCATGAAAATCAAACTTCTTATCAAATTCTGACTCAAGACTGGAGTAGTGATCTGGGTTGGGAGTGAGGGAACTAAGAGCGGAGATTGGTGGTGGAGGAGGAGGGCTGAAAGTGGGAGGAATCAATTTAGCAGAAGGGAGAGAAGGAATATTAACCTCACTAGATTCCTGAGTCACGTCTAGAGTTGGTAATTTAACCTCAGTTCTAGCAGCTGCTTTTCTCTTACGATCCCTTTCTAACTTGGATAGGTGGGAAGCTAAAGTCTTCCATTTTCTTTTGTACCATTCACAGCATTTCTTACAAGTCAGGTCAATTGAACAAATTTGTTTTCTGCATGTCATACATAAAGTGTGTGAATTGTAACAAACCTTGGTCATGCGAGTATTGCAGCCTCTACTGCAATACCTAATACCAGATGCGCATAGTTACTAGCTAACAGAGTAAAAAAAAAAAAGTGAATCTCCTATGAGAAGCCAAAATCAGGAAAAAACAATATATGTCAGTTAAACAATACAAATCCGAAGGCTACCTAGCCGAAAATATATCACCATGGTTACCATGGATTCACACTAAAGATCCCGGTATTTCTAAGCAACAGCTCCGCGAGGACTATTACCATGCGAATTGATTTTTCCTATTCTTTTAGTATTGCTGATGAAGAAGGTGGTGTTGTTTATTGTCGGTCAACCATTATTAAACTCAAATCTACCCAACATAGTTGGGGGCCCTTTGGGAACATGGGGGTTTTGGACAGCCATCTTGTTATGGAATGGTTCCACGCATCTGCATGTCATCAGGAAGCCATATGTTTAACCCTTAGTGGACAGATTGAGCTTGAGTGTGAAGTAAAACAGGTTTGGGGAGGTGGACGGATTGTGCTTCAGTGTGAAGCAGAATTACGCACCACTGTTATGGTAATTATGATTTGAAATGAAGGTGCCAATACTTCTATATGCTATAAGTTCACTAATGGCAACTTTTACACAGACATGAAGGTTAGGCCAGTATCAGTAATGCTTGTGACTTCAAGGGGGGAAGGGACTGCATCTCTCTCTCTCACACGAGTCTTTTTGTAAATTTGCTTGTAAATATACGAAGGGGTTGCTGTTGTTTTTTGTTTTTGTCTTGTATGATATATAGTATGTCGGTTGTAAATGTAATTTTACAAAGAAAATTGCAAGTAAATATTAGAAAAAGCATGTATAAGTAAAAAAAAAGTTACTGCATCTTCCTTCTCGTAAATTTACGTGAATTTTTTAAAACAAATATGCAAACAATTTGTTACTGCTTTTATTTCTTATCTGTTTTGATATTGTGTGAGCAGTAGTGATAATTTTACAAAATGCAACAAACTTATCTATTAGAAAAAACATATATTAGCTGGTAAAATTTACGATTGTCTTGTAAATGAGGCCCCACAAGGGTTTGTAAATAGTCATTTTCAACTTCTCGTGGAAGGTAGGGAAAATTTTTTAGAAAATTTTTATTTGTACAGGGTGAATGTACGCGTCATTCTCTTTCCACTGATGTGATTTTTTTTTTTTTGTCGACCTCAAAGTTTCCCCGGTCTGGGGTGCTGCACATTGATAAATTATGCCATCCCTTACGGGTTACGAAGGGATTGGCTAAGGAAACCTATTATAAAAGGAAGTAACGTACCCTAACCTAAACTAACCTAGCAGGCAGTGTTACTTAGTCGGGGGCAAACACCCCCGGGTGAAGGAAACTCCACTTCTTACCAAAAGCTTCCTTAGCCTGCAACACTGTGCATGCACGATAGCATTCCAGGATGGCCAACGTACAACTTCTGAGGTTAATTACAGTCGACCGACAAAAAATAACGGTAAATTCTTAATAAACCACCAAAATGCAATAGGAAATATCAATTTCAATATCAATGCCCGATGCGGAGCTCTTACTTAGTTCTAGACATACCTACCGCCCTACTGTTAGGCATGTGACGGGGTACCATGGTTTAAAAATGCTATTTCCTCGGAAATAATTATTAAATTCACCAAAATCACACCTTAGAGTCAAAGTCACATCTGTGCTAGACAACAAACGGTACTTAAAAAATAACGTTAGCTTAAATTACCCAAAAAGATACGGTGGGCTATGTTCGCTTCGTTTCTTGGCAAGAAAATAGAATGATTTGTCATTCCATGACAATCATGTATTATTAAAATCCAACAAGTTTTCTTCGTGTCATGCACGCATCGCACAACATGGTGCAACTGTTGTCAAGGCACGGTTACCAAGACCTTTACGTGGAATTCTCAGTTTTCCTATAATCCCACAAACAGCAACTTTCATCTAAGTCCTCAGAGTATTTTACAAGCTCAAATCACGATAATGATATTACCTGACATTGATGTATATAACAAGTTCAAGTCCAAAAACTATCGCAACGTCAATGTTTCTTACCAGTTTGTTTAGAGCGTCGAACCACCAACAATGTTGACAACCGACTGGAGTGGTGTCTCTCTCTGGTGTGACGGAGTTCTTCAGCCTTCACTTGCAGGAAGTTGCAGCTCCAGCCTCCACCACCGTATTGATGGGGGACTCGTGTGGGAGGCTGATGGGAGAGGGGAATGAGATTCTCAGAATCATGACTATTGCAATCGCTCAACTTCCTACTCTTGACGTCTTTATGATCGAAACACGGCTGAATCCAAACAAGTGTTCGAGTTCTACCTTATTTTGATTTCATCATTGTAATAAATGTGTCATCATCTTATGCGTGTGGTGCAAGGATGAACCAGATTTTTTTTCCTGAGGTAATAACCATGCAGATCCCACAAGCTAAATACAAAACATTCAAACATCCTGCTACCTATATTTAGAATCTACTGGTCACTTTTTTTTTTACCAGATCCTTATGTAATTGTAATAACCACCTTTTCGTATGGAGATTTACAGGCTGTACTAGCGAGCATGAGCCCGTGCCAGCTTGAGGATGGCTTCATCTATAACTAGCCAACTAGTATGGAGAAAAATATCAGCAATCTTAGTTTTTGAGGAAACCGACAGAATAATTCAGGCACCGAGGATTCAAAGGTCATTTTACAATTTTGTTTGCTGGTTCAGTTATTCTATAGCCTATTCATCCATGCTCTACAAGTATTTATGTTTTCTGTGTTATGCCTGGAGGAAGTCTTTAAAGTATTTCGGACTTTTATTCTTTATCGCAATGTACATCCCAGTTCCAGTTCTTGCTTTGATAACCGATTCTTAACTAGGGTTTTGAGGCAGAGTTACCGTTGTCCGTTTCAACTCAGGGGCGTCGTTTAGGGGGGCTGGGGGGACAACGGCCCCCCAGACTCAAGTTCCCCCCCCCCAGCCTCAACTTGCCCCCCTCACACCTCCAAGCCCCAAGAAGTAACAGCAGTGGGTTTTCCATTATTCCTACCGAAATTCAAATGTGTCACCACATTAAGTTATATCTATCTATCTATCTATCTATCTATCTATATTTCTCTATCACACACAGTGTTTGTTTGTCTACCTATTTTGCTGAAATACCTTGCTCATGTGGCTTCAAAAAGCACATAAAATAGCTCAAAAAAAAAAAAAAAAACCAGCTGGTTAGGCTCGCTTCGCTCATAAACTATCTTTGCCACCCCCCCCCCCAACAAAAATCTTAAATGACGCCCCTGTTTCTACTTTAGAATTTGTACTTTAAAACACATGCTACTTGATGGCCACAACTGTGTTGCTTAAAATCGATGTCTTTCAAGCCAGTCTCATGAATAAAAATCCAGACATCCTCAAGGATCCTGTGACTGACAAGAATCGCGGCTGTCTCAGAGGTCGAAGTACTTAATTCCACAATATGAGGCCAGCTTCATCTGCAACAACAGAGTAATGTACAGTACTTAGGTAATCTATCTCACAATTTTTTTATCAACTCCAGTCATTCTATAAGAGAGTGTGCACCTGATAACCAGTATTCTAGAGTACCCGTCTACAGAAATATGACCTGAGGTCAACTCTACAAGACTAGGAGTCTAAAAGTGAATTCATTTACACGAAGAAAAATTATTATTGATATTATTATTTATTTATTTACTTCATTTTCGTATATGCCAGGATCACAGATAGCATGAAGGATTGGGGCCCCCTGAGATAATAAAATATTGCTCTCATAAATATGCTCTTTTACAGACAGACAATGACCTATTAGATCATTCTGTGTGAGATTAAAAATTTCCAATATGCGTGGCTACTCCACTATGTACTGCGCATGAACGACAACCCCTCCAAGGCCGATTTGATTATAAATGTACTTTTGGTGGGCTTTGTTGTACCCTTTCACAAGGATTTCTGTCCTTTTATACGTCAGAAACCCAAAAAATATAGCAGCCTTGTTTTATCTCATGCTGATAGATTTTTCAGAGCAGAAAATAAAAATATTTATCTAATTACCTTCAAACGCCTATTTTCCCATATAATATAGTTTTTTCTGCTTGGCAGTCATGAAACATTGAAAAAAACAGACTCTGCAATAATGGCAATGTTTCTAGTTTTCAAAATTAGTCCACCGCATAGTATCCTAGGTATTCACTGGTCAACGAAGTGTGAGGACCGTTCATTGATTTTGTAATATCGGTAGAGTCAACTACCCCACCTTTGCCTCAGTGCATTTCACGCCGCAAACGGTGCGCAAAATACCAAGAAACACCTCGCTCTTTTTCGAGCAAATTGGCAGATAACTTCATTTTATCACTGTGAATGGAACTTTCTTCTTTCTTTCTTTTTATATCGAGTTACTCAATCCGGGTTTCATTAAGACAGGCTACAAACTGTAGCCTATTTAAATTAGGAAAACTATATTTTGCGCTCAAGGTTTTCATCACCTACTTAGCTGACACGACGGCAGTAATATTCGAAGGTCTCATATAATAATTTATTCATTTGTTCAAATCTTCGCTAGTGAAGCTTGAATTTCTGCATCTTAGAAAGAGGGCAAGAATACAATATATATATATATATATATATATATATATATATATATATATATATATATATATATATATATATGTGTGTGTGTGTGTGTGTGTGTGTGTAAGATAGATTATACAAGATTAATTTACGGTACAAGGTCGTGGAGAGCCATGTTTTGATTAAGGAAATAAAAGTTTACATCCTTAATACCTAGATTAAAATAAACAATAAAGGAAACGAAAAGAAAAACCGATTGCTGGGTAGGTTATCTATTTCAGACGGTCACCGCAACAGTCTGTAAGTGTGAGCAACTTACATCAGGATAATTAGTAAATTAGCGTGAATAGTTTAAATCCTGAGACGTCAACAAATTCCATTATAACGCATATATATATATATATATATATATATATATATATATATATATATATATATATATATATATATATGTTATATATATACAGGGTGTCCATAAAGTCAAAATATATATATATAATGCAATTTAAAATATATATTGTAACTATATATATATGAGAGAATTAATCTGAAAAAAATGGATAATAAAAAAGAATGACCTAGATTTTTTATTCGTCCTGTTAATTTTTATCATGTCCACCATCATTACTAATACAAAGAGAAATACGATTCTGTAGTTCTCAGAAAAAATTTTCCAGCTGATTTTCAGTAATACCTTCAATCACATCAGTTATCCTTGTTTTCAAGTCTTCTAAAAATCGAGGCTTAGGTGAATAAACAATACTTTTCACATGTCCCCATAAAAAGAAATCCAGTGGAGTCAAATCTGGTGAACGCGGAGGCCAAAATAATGGTCCACTTCCAATCCATCTGTTGGGGAATTTCTCATTTAGAAACTTCCCAACTTGCAGAGCAAAGTGAAAAGGTGCACCATCTTGTTGAAAAGCTGTATTCTCTATAAGTTCTCATTGTTCAAGCTTAGGAATAAAGTAATTCTGTAGCATTTCTAAATAGTTATCACCATTAACAACACGTCCTTCAAATAAGAATGGCCCTGTGATTCAATTCTTTCGCGAAGCACACCAGAGATTAATTTTGAGAGAATCTCTTTCATGTTCAACATATTCACGTAGCTTTTCAGTTCCCCAAATACGGCAGTTATGCCTGTTGACCTTGCCACTAATGTGGACCGTTGCTTCGTCAGAGAACGTTAAATTATTCAAAAATGCATAATCAATATTAATTCGTTCATTGAACTGATGACAGAAAGTAAGTCGTGTATGGTAATCCTCTTCTAACAACATTCTATGCATTTGGATTCTGTGCACTTTCGTTTAAAGTTTTTTTTCCGCAGAATCTCAAGCCCAGTAGATTTTGACAGCCTTATCTCCAAAGGATGCTCGTCTTTGACTCTTTCTCAGACTTCTTTCAAAGGATTGTTCCAAAGATGCTACAGTACCTTCATCAACACATGGTCTACTAGACCGTGGTTTATCAATAGCAGAACCTATTTCCTTAAACTTCTTCATCCACCTGCTATGCAATTCATGTATAGTGCTTTATTGGACAGCGACAGTGCATTTTAGCTCAGCCACCCAAAGAATGCAATTTACTTTCTCTTCTAGTGAAGCTATAGGCCAACAGCAGTTCTGAAAAAGAAGCAGTTTTTAAGTTTCAGAAATTGTGAAAAATATTTGATAAAACAAATAATAAATAAAACTTCAGAAGAGTAGAAAAACTGGTCACATCAAGCTCTCTTATTCTTTTTACGGTTAATCCTATCATGTATAGTTATGAAGCTACCAGTATTTTAAATAGTTCCATCACTTTATGGACACCCTGTGTAAATACTGTATATATATATATATATATATATATATATATATATATATATATATATATATATATGTGTGTGTGTGTGTGTGTGTGTGTGTGTGTGTGTGTGTGTGTGTGTGTTTTGCATGTGAGAGAGAGAGAGAGAGAAAGAGAGACTCAGCCATACAAAAATTAAGAAAACTGTTTAGGCAACCGACAAATACTTCGATCATTTGACGGATAAACTTGTAAACATACCACATGCTTTCATCAGACTTTGTTACTACGCAAACACCAGGTACAGGAAGGAGACACCGCACTGAAGAGTAAGAAAAGAACTTAATAGCCCTAATTATGACCTCAATTGAATAATGGTCGCATCTGCGTTTCATTATAGCCATTATGCGTTCTAACTCTTTCGTTGAAGCTACTTCTCTCTCTCTCTCTCTCTCTCTCTCTCTCTGTAACGGCTCCGATGACCTTTGTTGTTGTAACGGGTATCAAAAGAACCAGTCCATGAATCAATCTCCTCAAAGAAGAAGAAAAGTGGGAAGAAGAAGAAGGTTGAGAGAACATGTATTGAATCTGAAATATTCCACACATCCACCCAAAGCTATCAAATGGACACATAATAACAAGGTCAAGAATGTTTTTAGAATACATTTCCTCATTCTGCTTTATTTGGATTTGATTGCGCCAGCAGATAAACAAATATTAATCTTCTCTAATGAAATAGTCTCCTTACTTCACTTTGATTTACTGTTGTATGATTATGATGTTTGTTATTCCAGTCGTATTGGTTTTTTTTTATCTGTTTACTTGGAAGTTCCACAGAGTGAGTTAATAAATGAAAAAAAGAAAAGTCCTCAGTTCTTTAGAAATATATTTTTATTCCTTCCTTTTTCTAATTGACACCAATTTGACATAATGTAGCACATAACTCATTTTTTTTTAAATTTCACAAGTCTTGAACTATGATAAAGCATTTTGTTTGTTAAAAGTAACTGGTGACTTAAAGAATGATAGAATAGAATAGAATAGAATAGGATATAGAATTTTGGCCAAAGGCCAAGCGCTGGGACCTGTAAGGTCATTCAGCGCCGAAAGGGAAATTGAAAGTAAGAAATTTTTAAAAGTGTAGCATGAGGAAAATCTCGCAGTTGCACTCTGAAACAACTGTTAGGAGAGGGTGGAAAGTAAGATGGCAGAAGGAGAATATGAAAGGAAGTACAGTAAAAGGAACGAAATGGGTTGCAGCTAGGGGCCGAAGGGACGCTGCAAAGAACCTTAAGCCTGCAGTACACCGCATGAGGTACACTACCCGCCTACGGAGTAAAGAATGATAGTCTTCGGAGGGTTAATGAACAAATTATTTATAGGAAATTAATGGCGTACAAACTTAATCGTTATAATTCCTGACAAAGATTCTGAAGATCATAGACCTGCAACTATCAAGCTTTCTGAGATCAAGAGTAGGAATTGCTATCGCTTTTTGCTCTTCATTTGTGACAGTGAAGATAGCATAACAAGATGCTTGAGGAACCTCTACAACGCAACTTAAAAGCAATTTTCATCAGCAGAGGAGACAAATTAATTTTTTGTCTTTAAATTGACCTTTAACCCTGAAAAAGCAAAGGCCAATTTAAGATAATTTTGTGAAGATAATCACCAACCCCTAACGTATCTATACATACTAAATTTCATCCAAATCAGAGATCTTTAAATGAACCCATGACCTTGCGAAACAGGTCAGAGTTAAAATATTCATGACAAATATTCGTCCACTTCAAAAGTACCTTCCTACCAAGTTTCTCATTAAAATAAGAGATGACTAAAATGTTGAAAAATAAAATTTTGTTTTGTAGAATGACGTGCTGCCTTAAAAACAGGTCAGGGGAAAAAATATTACAGAGAAATAATCACTAACAGCTGGCCTTCCCAGTGGGGAAGGCCAGCTGTTAGCTCCTGTTGCCAGAATACATTTGCCTTCCCCAGTGGGAAAGGACAGCCGTTGACCCCTGCCGGCAGAGTCTGTCCTCCTACCCCTGTAGGGAAGGGCAGTCATTGGCCCCTGCTGGCAGAGTCTGCCTGCCCCAGTAGGGAAGGGCAGTTGATGGGCCCTGCTGGCTGAGTCAGTCTGCCTGCCTAGGAGGGAAGGCAGCTGATGGGCCTCGGTGGCAGAATCTATATGCTCCAATGGAGAAGGGAAGCTGGTGGCCCCTGCTGGCAGTGCCTGTCTGCTTGTCCTACTAGGGAAGGGGAGCCATTGGTTGTGCCAGCAGAGTCCGTCCGTCTGCTCCATTGGGGAAGGGCAGCTGGTGACCCTTGTTGGCTGAGGCAGTCTGCCTGCCTAAGTAGGGAAGGCAGCTGATGGGCCCTGGTGGCAGAATCTATCTGTATGCTCCAATGGGGAAGGGAAACTGATGGGCCCTACTGGCAATGCCTGCCCGCTTGTCCTGATGAGGAGGGGGAGCCATTGGTTTTACTGGTAGTGTACGTCTGCCTACCCCATTGGGGAAGAGCAGCTGGTGGCCCCTGCTGACTTAGTCAGTCCACCTAATGGGCTCTGGAGGCAGAATCTACCTGAATGACCCAGTAGGGAAGGTCAGCCATTGGCCTCCATGGCAGAGTTTGTCCCCCTGCCCAGGAGGGGAAGGGCAGCCAATGAGCCCTGCTAGCAGAATCCATCTGCATGCCCCAGTGAAGAAGGGCAGCTGATGGACCTCACAGGTAGAGTCACTCTGTCTGCTCTGGTGAGGAAAGATAGCCGTTGTCCCCAGTTTGCAGAATCCATCCACATGCCCTGAAGGGGAAGGGTTTGACAGAGTCCATCCGTCTGTCCCAGCAGGGAAGGGCAGCTATTGGCCCCTGCTAGATCCATCCTCCTACCCAGTGGGGAAAGGAAGCTGTTGGCCCCTGCTAGCACAATCCATCCATCTGCTCCAGTGGGCAAGGACAGCTAATGGTACCTGCTAACAGTGACAATCTACCTGCCCTTCCTAAATGGGGTTAGCAGACGGACTACTCTGGTGGGAGCCGACGACTGCCCTACTCTGCCAAGGCAGGCGGGCAAACGCCGCTGTCAGGAGTCAATGGCTGTCCTTCCCCACCTGGGCAAGGGGACAGACTATGCAAGTGGGAGCCAACAGCTTCTGTTCCCCACCGGGGCAGGCACATGGGCTCCCTCAACAGGAGCTAAAAATTGCCCTTCCCCACTAGGGAAGGCGTACAATTTTGCACGCACTCTTCTGGTTGCTACTTTTTGGACTCCAGTTGCTCCTGCTTCTAATGAGGCAACTGTGTTTCTTCAGTCTTCTTCTCCAACTCCAGGCCACAGATCTTCGTCCTGTTCCTTAATATGTTTTCCTTAACAGTTACATTTCTTAAACAAACCAAGCCAGACAACCACCAATAACAAAACAAGCAGCAGTTATTCCTGACGCAACTGGTGTCGTCCAATTGCCATTTGTTACATGGACACAGTTCTGATTCAAAGTTCATAAACCATAATCGGATCCATACTTATTGGAATATTTATCAGCCAACATATCCTTTGGTCCCTGAGCAATCAAAGACGCCCCAGACGCCCATAGGACGTCAAACACTGATGTATAAAAATTTTTTTTACAAGTGCTATCACATGGAAGTTATATATATATATATATATATATATATATATATATATATATATATATATATATATATATATATATATATATATATATATGTGTGTGTGTGTGTGTGTGTGTGTGTGTGTGTGTGTGTTTGTGTGTGTGTGTGTGTGTCTGCCCTATGTGAATTCATCTTAAATGCATGGAACACTTACTAAAAGAGTTAGGACGCAAACCAGTGTACGTCTTCATACATTAAAATAGAAGACCGCGTTAACTGAATTCTTCGACAAGCAAAACAAAACAAAGTTATAAAAGAATATACCTATCAGTCTTTGAAAACCTCTCGAACGGGATTAAATGTGGCCTTCCCAAAATACACGAGGACTATATTCCCATACGTCCGAGTCTTTCATCAATACATTACTTCTTCTATGTATAAATTATCTAAATATGCAATTTCCCTCCTCGAATCTTTAACCAACAGCGCCTACGCTCTTAGGAACGCCTTTAAATTTAAGTTGAGATTCCTAACCAGGGCTCGGACCTTTATTTGGTCAGCTACGATGTCGAGTCATTATTTATTAAAGTAACACTGTTGAGGGAACTGTTAATGTTATTTCAAACAAATTATTTCCCTACGAAGACTCGGTTTGTCATAATTATCCCACGTTTGCCAACATCTTTGAGAATTCCCTGGAGAAGTCATTTTGAGATTTTTGTCCCTCTAACGTTTACCCTATATTTCACCGATGTTATGTGGATGACACATTCCTCATTTTTAGTCATGAATTTCATTCTCATGTGGTTCTAGATTTTATTAATACGCAGCACTCCAGTATGAAGTTCATACTGAGGAGGAAGTCTGCAAGACGCCCTTTTCTGGATCTACGTATCTGGAGCGACTCGGAGGGCTTCCATACTAGTACATATAGAAAGAGTACTTTTACTGGGTTGGGTACCGAATTTTATTAATTTTAAGTTAAACGCTGTTGTGGGCTTTGCTTTGACTTTTTCTTGGGAAATCGAATTCCTGACTTTTTTTTTTTTTTAGAAACAATCGTTTTCTTTTGAAATAATTTTACGGAGTATCGAGGAAATTGTTCTTTGTGAGTTTTAAGACGCCACAAGTCATTTATAATGTCCCTTTCTAATAATTTCCGTAAGAAAGTTATGAAGCTCATTAACTACGTAAATCTTAAACTTATTCCAATAAAACCGCTGACGCTCAGGTCTCTTTCCAGATCAAAGGATATAGTATGACTGTCTTTATACATCCAACGTTATTTAGAAATATATTTGTCCCACGTGTGAACTAGAAACCTGAGCGGGATGTGCGAGACGCCTACTGGGAGTTCGGTGTGCAGTCACCAGGGTGCAGATCGCCCAGGGCTGAATGGTGTAACATGCACAGTCACCCTTTAATCTGTGAACCGATAAAATACTTCAAAACAATAGCTACGGCTCGGCACGAGGACAAAGTTACAACTTTGCAATTTGCTCTAATAAAAACACTCATCCCACTTTGTTGCTTAGCTGTTCTGCTGTTTTGTTTACTAACTTGCTTGTTTTACTTTTCAAGTTCAGTCACCTTTTAACCTTGAAATGGGCAGTCTTGTTCTCCCAAGTTTTGGAAACTGTTACCATGGTGATTGTGATTTTATAATGTGACAATTTGTATTGAGTTATTGCAGCTTCATTATGCAGTGAATAATGCGAAACGTCGTCGGCCGCATGAACGCTTTGTCAAGTTTTCATGAGCCTTTTCTTGATGTCATCATGTTGCTTCATCGTCGCACCATCTCTCTCTCTCTCTCTCTCTCTCTCTCTCTCTCTATATATATATATATATATATATATATATATATATATATATATATATATATATATATATATATATATATATATATATATATATATAATTACTTTAAAAAATTGCTCTAAAATCAATAAAATTCATAAAATACAGCACAGTTAAAATACAAGCTAAAAAAAAAAAAAAACATAAAAGCAAAATCAAAGACCGCTAACCAGCCTAACGTTCGTAATAAATAACTTTATTACATCATCAGGGAATCTGTTAAATAATGGTTAAAATTACTTTAAAAATTGCTCTAAAAATCAATTAGGTTGGTTAGCGGTCTTTGATTTTGCTTTTATGTCTTTTTTTCGTTTTTTTATCTTGTATTCTAACTGTGCTGTATTTTACGAAATATATATATATATATATATATATATATATATATATATATATATATATATATATATATATATATATATATATATATATATATATATATATATATATATATATATATATATATATATATATATAATTCAACGTTTATACCAACTTTACTACATGAAAGCGTGAACATCCAATAAAAATTATGGTTAACTTGCTGTGCAATATTTTTCTTTCATTGATCTCCGTAAAGATACTTTTACAGGATATGATGCTTATTTCCGTATCGTTTTGAAGATGAATTGTGTTCCTTAATCGAGGTAAGTTCATAAAAGCAATATAAAAAAATAAATGTTCAAACGACAACAATCTGTTTGGCCACAGACAGAGCTACACTAACTTCACTGAAAAAACTGTTTGCCAAAAATGAAGTAAAAGAGATTCATAATAATTGTGCATTAAGGGAAACTGTAGGTTCAGGAATCCTTCTAAATAAAATGGGACTACATGGAACGCAGAATCTGAGTTAAACAGGGAATTTTCTAACAGGTATAGTAATAATGTCACACTTGTAATAGGTCATAAAAATTTCTGCATCCTTTTCATTTCCTTAGTCAATTCTACCACTTTCTGCTTTTCCAAGTTTTTACTTTATATAGCCTACAAGTTACATTTTTTACAATAATTTCACGCATCTCCCCAAAAGTCTTTAACTTTCCTTTTTCTCTTCTACTGCCTGTTTTTCTAGCCTTTCCAATCTGATGTCATTACGTCGGATTGTTGCATCAACTCATGGTTCCTGGTTCCTCAGCGTTTATTTAAAAGACAGTTGTGGCCACGCTATGATGAAGAGCTTAATAATTCAAATAGCATTTTCTGGCGTTTACTAATGTCAATTGCTACTCAATTTTGTTTTACCTATAGATTTTTACTTTTAATTAACCTTTAATCGTAACTCAATCTGTGGGACTTTACGAATATGAATATTGCTTCTGTTCAAAGACCATTGTTCCCTCCTGTGAGCTGAGCAATGATTAAAATAATTCTTTTTTAACAAATAAATCACAACTGTGCCCTTACAAGCTTGTGGCTTGTGCTCTTGTCCGTAGAATGATTCCTGATTCCCTAAGTGATTACTCCTAAACAAAGTTGCAGACACACTAAACTGTGCGAGTTAGGAGCAGAGCTATTTAGCTTTAAACAGTTTTAATTTATACCTTTTCTTTTTAGTATTATAAATTCATTATTTCAACTGACACTTAATGTCCTCGTTATTTACTATAATTAGTCAGTTGAGTTGTTCATATGTCTTTTAACTTCTTTCAAAATTCACTTAGGAACTGTGAACCCGTGAATCCTTGTTTACATTGGTGAACCGTCAGAAGCTTAGTCAGTGGTGCATATTTCTGACAATTTTATGTTGTTAGAGTGCTTGTCTTATGTACACTTACGCAGAAGCATAACCGATAAGCTTTGAAGCTTAATTTCAGGTAACTGTGTTTGGACTTTTGTAATGTTTTATTAGCGTAATCTTTGTTTATAGGTTATTATGACAGTTTTCCTACGATAGGCAAGGCCAAGTTGCTCATCTGATCAAAGTTATTGGCTGAACTAGACTAGAAACTAGTCTATTTATTAAAATACTATGTAATTCTAAGTACTAGCTCCGCGCCTGTATTTACCTTGGAAACTGGTATTTTCTACACTTAGGGTTTCTGATACTGGCGGTGAGTTTGTTTTTTGTCGGCCAACTGTTATTTGCCCCCTAACTCTACTCAACCTAAAGGGGGACTGTGGGAATTCGGGGTTTTTGGGTGGGTGGGGGGGGGGAGAACACAGAAATGGAGTGGACATGTTTATGTTCGGGAGGCGGCCTCTGGAGGGGAAAAATGAGGAGGAGCCATCGCCAACAGGAGGGAGTTAAATAAATGCATTTCGCCGTGTTTAGTACTGGCATCGGGGGGACGGAATGTCCCTTTGCCGTGTTTAGTACTGGTGCAGGGCATACCCATGTTAACAAGTTATTGCACTTGCCGGATGGGATGTGAACCGTTCCAAACAGACGTAGCCGTGCTCTGTCTTGTGAAGATCGTGTATGGAAACTCCTTGTTGGATGGACCTCAGGGGTTAATTACAGGTTAATTACATTCGCGCGACAAAAATTGAAGATAAATCCATAATTAGCAACCAAAAACTGTAGAAAAAGTCAAGTTAGAAGGAAATTGCCGCCACGGAGCTACTACTTAAATCTATCTCAAATGTCCCAAGTGCATTTCGCAAAATTGAAACTTAGAAGGACTGGAAACTAATATTATCCCCCAAGCTTCCCCCCTTTCCTCGGTAAGGAGTCAGCCTGTGCACCAAAAGCTCCCCTATAAGAGTGCGCATGCGTGGCAGCGTTCGAAATAGCAGTAGTAGTGAAAGTTTTTGTCTTTGTAACGGCTACTTTTGTTGTCTTGTTCCTCCTGTGTTTGTGTAAGGGTTTTTTGCCTCTGTAAAGCCGTATACAGTAAAATTTGGTAGTCTTCTCACCCCCCGTGGTCTACCCCACCCATAACCCCGCTTTCCCTAGGTCCCCTAAATTGTAGGATAGTAACAAGTGGGGGAACAAATCACCCTGTTCCGGAGGTATAACCCCACCTCTAACCCTGCTTTCCCATCGGGTCCCCTAGCTTGTTGCATGAAGTTCTGTGGTTAATTACAGGTTAATTACAATCGTGCAACAAAAACTGAAGCTAAATCCATAATTAGCAACCAAAAAACTGTAGAAAAAGTTAAGTTAGGGTAATTCTAAGCCGGCTGTCCGCGGTGAGCTAGACTATGGCAATTGACGTTTTCCTATGTTATTTTACTTCCTTTAGAGGAATTTAAAGTAATATTTTGTCGGCCGGCTGTAACTAAGCTGTCATTGACCTTTGAAGACTACACGACTTGTATTACCTAACGTGGGGTAGGTCTAAGCCGGCATTCCGCGGCAAGCCCCACCTCCATAGCTAATCTACGGCAAAATTGTAACCAGTAAACCCCTAAAAATACCAACCTAACGTTGCCTAGAGGTGTTTACTGGTTACAATTTTGCCATATTAGTTATGGAGGGGAGGTGGGGGCTTGTTGTTATGAATGCCGGCTTAGACCCACCCCCGTTAGGTACTTAAGTCGTGTAGTCTTCAAAGGTCAATTACAAATTTACAGCCGGCCGACAAAATATGACTTTAAATTCTTGTAAAGCAAGTAAAATAACATAGAAAAACGCCAGTTGCCACAGTCTAGCTCACCGCGGACAGCCGGCTTAGAATTACCTAAGTTAGAAGGAAATTGCGGCCACGGAGCTACTACCTAGTTCTACCTAATTTTATGCTCCATTTGTGTTACAAATCATCGCTGTACTAGCTAGGATTATTTCTCATTGCGGGCTGGAATTGGTGGTTGGAACTTTGCAATAAGGTAGCTAATGGAGGTAGGAGGTAGGCAGGCTAGTGGGAGAAACCTCTCCCCCCACATCTGGAAGGAGTAGGTACTTTGTCTTTAGTTTGCCAATGCATTCTCCCAACTCTCTTTGGAATCTACTGTATATTGTTTATTTATACTACATTTGTGTTTTTTTCGTAATGGTGGCAAAGAACACTTTCTTTCTGGCCTCGTGAAGCTGTCAAAAGGGCTAATGTACTGAGTGGGTGATTGCACACAAAGTTGGTGCTGGCCCAACCCTTGGATTTTGGAGGAATATTTTGGTTTTCCAGGTAATATGGGCAGGTGTCAAGAGACCACCAAATTATTTTTACCTCATTCTACTGAAGGGATGTTGGCCCACAAATTCTTGGACTCCTTTTTCCTTGTCGCCTGTGGTGGTTGCTCACAGGTTGTGTATTCATCTAAGCTCCTCTCAGACCAAAGGTACTCAAAAGGCATAAGGCCAGAGGTTGAATGATTGATTGACTGGTTCTATCTAATCTTTCTACTTCTTCCTCTGCAAGGCAGTAATCAGGCTGAGTATATGCTGGATCAAACTTTGATGCAGGTGAGCTATAGAGTTGAACATTCTAATGTAGAGCTTTGCCTCATAAAGTGCAGATCTCTACATTCTTCTTTGTAACGGGGAGATGGGTGGTAGAGCTGTCTTCTGAACTTACTAGTTTATATTTTACCAGATTTTAGCTGCCTTTTGATTTGTGTTACCCAATCTGTTGGGCAGATATATCTTACTCTGTCTCTGGACCCTGTTGATCTCACATCCCTGTTCAAGACTGTAAAAGAGATCACAGACGTGTAAGAGGTTCCTTACTAACTACTGTGACTGGGAACTTGGCATTTCCAGGTGGTGATTTGACTTGCCATTTAAGAGACCACTATGTTACCTAAGAATTCAGTTTCATACATAAAAGACAGTGGCTTGCATTGCTATAGGAACACCTAACAAATTTTCAAAGTAATTTATATTTTTCATTGGTATACAAACCAGAGTCTTCCTGGATGCTGAAGGAAAAGTGCTTGCCTCCAGCAAGTGAGTAGGGGGCTTTGTTACCAAGTTTCAGTGGCTGATTCCATTTCGTGCTCAGGAATACTCTTTACATAAAAGGCAATGGTTTGTATGCCTAGGAAAAATAGAAATTACTTTACAAGAACTTGGGAAATGTGTGATTTTTTGCCGTAATAGCTTACTCTAACTCAAAAACGTGGGTAATGTTATGATGCTATAACTCCTCACTTGCAGTGAATATAATATAAGAAATGTCATTTTGGCATATTTTACCATAGGCAATGTAGACTAGGGGTAAGTGATTGTCATGTCTTTACCGATAAAAATAGGAAAGTTTGCGTCATTTTTTAACATTGTTATTGTTTTGAAGGTGCTCCATTTTGAAGTTGTTGATAATAGGCACATGTAATGCATGCACTAATCACAAGTGCATATGGTATGTTTTAATTTTTTTGTTTTTGTACAATTATCAGCTGATTACAACTTCAAAAATCCTTACACTGAAGTACTCCCGGTTTTCTGACTCCCAGTTTTTAGTACCAGATATACTTAGTTGAACAAAGGCTGTCTTATGTGTAAGAATGGCTGAAAGTACATTAACTTTTATTATTATGCAAAATCAAGACTTAAGCTCTTTATTCACCTAGGAAGTATCATAGTGTCTTCTCCTTATAAATGCCTTGCCTCCACTGATGAATTTTTCATTTAACTGAATTGAATTATCAGAACTGAGACAAGAAATACCTCCCAACTTTAAAGTAAGGCATATGCTGGCCATAATGCTAAAGGGGAGAGTCATCCACTCCAGTCACTTTCCAATCCCACTATAAGAAAAAATACCTTGAGGAGCCCCCCTTTATCAGTGCAAGGTTGGTTGAGAGGGATCTTCTATTTCACTTCTATGATTTATGGTGCCATAGGTTAGATAAGGCTAGGATGCATCTATATTTTACTCTCATTACTCTAGGTCTGGTAGGAACCTGTTGCCATAGGTTATTGAGAGTAAGGTTATTATGCAGCATTGTAACCTAATTGGTTTTGTGACATCTTTGTTTTTATACTGTACTGTAATGTGTTTTGTGATTTATACTACTAAAGACATATATTTTTTCTGACTGCTTATTTTGTAGTTTATACAATTAGACCACTCCTGTTGGTTCAATTCACCAATTTTTATTCCTCCTAAATATCCTGACCCACTGGGGTATTTCCATAATTACTATGTATGGGAATGGCAAAACACTGACACTAGTGTTTTTACACTGTACCACAAGATAAGGAGTATGAAAATTACAGTATATGGTTCATGTATTTGGTGAGGAATTAAAGTATCATAGTACAGTATTACCAGATGATCATAATGGCAGTTTCACTTGGATAAAATATTCTTTATACCCTTTCTACAGTATGTATGAAATTTAACTTTTCTGAACTAATTTGAATATTTACAAACTGGCTGATGACATCTGTACGCAGAGAGTTCCAGGTCTTGTTTACATATGAGTCATATTGTACATAAAGGAAGAGCATATATCTTTGTATTTTCCATACCATAAAGATTTGATGTTTCAATGGAATCTCTTTTCTTTTTCCAAGTGTCATGAGACCCGGCATCCCATGTCTGACTTCATGATCAAGCTCTTTCAATGTAGCCCTACTACCCTCAGGTGCAACTTTGCTATCATATCTTCTTTAAATACTGCACTGTATACTGTATTCCTGTAGGTCTGTTTTACAAAGTAGTTTCATATGGATGCCACTTGGTAACTAGGGAGTACCTGATGACGAGACTTTATTTAAGGGGAGCGTTTGACGAAAAAATAGAAGAATCCAAATTTTTCCTGATACTTCACATACGGACTCTTACACCTCTTGACTATATTCTTAGAAAATTTTATTAAAAAATTTGCAATAGTTTTGGAGTTATAATCCAAAACCGTAACCCTATTATCACTGAGAAAATTACATTTTTCGGATAATGTAATGACAACTTCAGTATATCGCAAGTGCGTAGAGGCTCTGTTGGGTGAAGGAGTGTACCCACTTTGGCGATCAGTGGCAGCTCAGCTCTTGACGAAGCAAGACATTGCACTGCCCAACCTCGCCCGTGTTTTGACACGCTTTTCATTCAGCGCACTTATATTACTTTGCAAGTCAATTTTTTGTATTTCTCTTGGCTTTGCAATACTTCTTTGTTCAGAAGAAACCATGCCGAGACCAAGAAAATTTAAACAACATCTACGTTCCATAAGAGAAAGGAGGAAACAACATCATGAAGAGGGAGGCATCCAAGAGAGAGGAAAGAGGGGGGACCAGGAGCCTAAATATATAAAAATTTAATTCAATGTACATAAAATAATAATCACAGATAACACCAGTATGATATAACACATCAAATTTGTCATAAAAACCTCAAAGAGTGAGACAACAAGCAAATAAATGGACAGACAAGCAAAAAGTGTCATCATAAAACTTTGGAGGTTGATATCTCAAAACTAAAGTTATTGACCTTCAAATGGAAACTCAGAAGTAACGAATTCACCTATCTCAATGAAACAAAAAGCAAATGAAAGCTAAATAAATTGTCTACAAAACTATAGAGAGTTTTTTATTTTGTCCAAAAATATTTTTGGGATTTATTTTTCCACGAAATTGATCCAAGATTTTTAAAAAATCGAAAAATATTTATAAAAAAAAAAATATTGAAAAAATGCTCTATTACTTTATTCTAATCTATAATACCTATCTACATGTAAATTTCAGCTCTTAGGTTGCAGTAGTTATGGCAGAGTTTTTTTAAAAGAATTTTGGGGTGGGGTACCAGCGAATCAGAAGGAAAATATGAATACTGACCACTGTAAACTAACCAATGCCTAAAATTTCAAAGTGATTCATGCTAAAAAACCATGATTCATACAAAAAAACCAGCGTTATTAATAAAAAACGATTTTTTCAAACACTCCCCTGAAGCAGAAACGTCGGATTTTTCAAACACTCCCCTGAAGAAAACGTCGGAGGTTCTTGTTTCATTTACTACCCACAATTGCCAGTCTCCTAGTCATGTAGGCTATATGAGCAGGGGAAGTCTGATTCCTGTAACCATCTATCCAGCCTGGCAAATGTCATGAAAAACTGACTTTGCTGTGTGTCACAGTTTGGTATGTGTGTAAGAACCCAACTCTAAGGTCTTGAAAATTGTCTTGGAAATTTCAGGAGATCCCTGTTTCTCCTGTCTGTGTCTAGGAGGTCCAACTCAGTAGGTAACAGTTTTTGGCACAATTATACCCATAATAATATTAATGCTCCAATATCCCATGGTTTAGGAAGAGTGGAGAAATCACATGCTCAAACTGTGACACCTGGCTTTCTGTCTCACTTTAGATTTACCAGGTTATACACAACTGAAAAGCTGGCAACTGTGGCTGGTAAATAGAATGAGAACCTCCCATGTTCCATAAGACATTATCTTCTACCTAAGTAGTGAATCTCCTAATAAAAGATAAAAGGTTGTATAATTTGTTGGAATAGGTACAGTATAAACCTTTAAAAGTAAAATGCGGGTGTACCAGATGCACAGACTTGACTATATTATTAAACTGCAATCCTACCTCACACCAACTACTGGCTGCATATGAAAGTACAGGCATGCAGCTAAGTGAGTAGGTAAGTACTCCTCCACTTATCCAATGCCTTCCACTTGGAACTGCCTTGTCAACAAGCTAGTTAACAAAAAAGCTTTGTGCTAAATAATAATCCTATATAAAAGACTTAGGTTTTTATACAGCTTTTAGGAGAAATGCAATTTAATTTTAAAAATTGCTATTCCATGATGCAATGTGTGAAATATTTTTTTTTATTTCAGATCATGAATAAAGGCAGTAATAACAGTATTATAATCAATGAGGTTAGCCAGACAATAAAACGAGAGCCTTCTGCCTGCAAAATTACTAGCCAAACACCAGTTTGTGAGTCTGGCAGACCATCAGTATCAGAATCTAGTCAAGATGCAGTTGTTGGAGTATCAAGTTATCAGGGTTCAAGACCAACTAATTCAACTGTTACAAATACCTACCACCATGTTGGTGATAAATGCATTCAAGTTTCATCTACTACAGTGGATTCTTCTTATCCTCAAGTTGGCAGTATTGATAGCAGAACTATGACAGTTAACTCAAGTTACCATAACAATGTTGCTGGTAATGGAAGACCTGTCACTTCAGCTGTAGAATATCATCACTCTGCAAGTACCAATGGTAGGGCAGCTGTTTCTGTCAATTCTGTCTATCATAATTCTAGTGGAGGAAGTACCACCAACAACAACAACAACATTGCAACATCATATCAGCATAATAATACTGCTGGGTCGAGTGGAGGAGGAAGTGCTGCGACAAATGTAGTTACTTCGACAAATGTAATACTTCAGGAACAACAAATTTGCCATCTAACTACCAGGAAAGTGGTGGAGGAAGTGGAATTTCATCTAGTTATCATCTCCATCATGGTAGTGGAGTTGTCCCTAGTAATGGTGGTACCATGGGACAGGTTAATGCTCCACCTGGATACTATTATACCCCAATACTTAACTCACAACAGACTTTGCTGAGACCAATCATGGCAGCCCAACCTCCACTCTATTCGCCACTTCTTACACCACAGCAGCACACCTATCCAATGCCACATGCTTCTCCTTCAGCAGGTATATTACATATTTTTTTTTACTACCAGTACTAATTATGCCTCTTTGCCATTTAAATGATCTTTGTTATATTTTGCTTATGCTAATACTGTAGTAGTGTGTGTTTAATCCATTTTTTCATATAAGTAACTTACCAAGTAATTACATAGCCATAGTTTCTAATTATCGTGGCAGCTTAAATTTTGAAATTTTGAAATTTGCGGTACTGCTTCTACTGTTTTTGTGTAGGCAACTAGCCCATCCCACTTTCGGGGAAGAATAGTTGCAACACAGCTGAAGAGCTCAATTCGTTTCTGCAGGTCAGCGACTGAACTTCAGTTGTTTGAGCAACTTGATTTTGTATTTTCACCAGATGGTTGTGTTCGATTGTCGCTGTTTTGGTGAAGCATTCCTTTTGTTGGTAGCCTTCATGCTAATTTAGTTAGTTTAGGCAATTTTGATTTAGATATTTCGCTGATTAAGACTTTTTGGACAGTGTCTGACTAATAGTTCTACTAGTATCTGGTTTTGCAGGAATGGCTGTAACACCAGACTGACGAAAGCCTCGTATGACACACAATTTGTAGTAATTGCAGAGGACAAATTTGCTCAATTAATCTGACTTGTGATGAGTGTAGAGACTGGGATCAGGGGAAATGGAAGATTTTAAAGGCACACCTAGACAAACTAGAAAGAGACAGAAAGAGGAAGGTGGCTGCTAGAGCCAAAGCTAGGAATTCAGCTAGCCAGTTTTCTTCACCTAAATTGGGTATTACCAATTTATCTGTTTTGCCTTCACCTGTGACTGTTCTTTCCCCCATTACCAGCCCTACTTCTATTCTGCCTACTCGATTACCTAGCTCTCATGCTTCCGACCCCAATGCCATCACCAGCCTCGAAGCCAGAGTAGACCAGAAATTTGGTCTTGTTGTGATTACCATGGCCCAGTTAGGGGCTTCCGTTAAGGTCCTTGTGGACAAGATGAGTGCAAGTGATATCGGTGCAAGTGCAGTGTCAGTGGAAGAGGTGACTACTCATCCCACTGATGCTCCTAGACAAACTTCCCTGTCAGACTCCCCTAAATCTGGGAGGAGGCATACTGGAAGTCCAAGGGAGGTCGGTGGGGTTTGCCCACGGGTAGTTGCCCCCTTGGTCGAGCCTGTTGTCTGTATGTCCCAGGCCACTTGAAAGGTGTCCGTAAGAAAGTGTATGTGTTGTCCTCGAGTGATTCGCACTCTAGTGCGGACAAGAGGCGTGGTTGGCGCTTTTCCAGTGATTTTTGGCCATTGAAAAGGCTCGTCTCAGCTACTGATCGCGCTTCTCCAATCCCCTGGAAGTGGCCCAGGGAGCAGGAACGTAGTCCTCAGCCTGCTTGTAGCTTCTGGGACAGTCCCAGACATTTGTCTCCTGAGCCTTTGGTTGTGGAGCACAGCGTTTGGTGCCAAAGTGCTCTTCCACATCTCAGAAGAAATTGTCTTCTGTTTGTCCTGAAGTGGGAGCAATTGTCTTCTGTTTGTCCTGAAGTGGGAGCCACAGTAGTATCTGAGTGTCCAGTGGTGTCTGAGCACCCATTAGTGTACGAGCACCCAATAGTGTCTCGAGTGCCTGGCATCCAATCGTCCACCTGTGTCTGCGCGTTATCCTGTCCATCTGGCGCCAGCTGCCAAGCATCTGGTGCCACACTCTGACGCCAGACTCCACCTCTTCCATTTGTCTTGGCGGTTTCGTCTGCCCCTATGGTTCCTGATCCTTCGTTGACAGTATTTTGGGACAATGGCAGAAGCCTACTGCAGTCCTGACTCAAGTGATTCTCCATTTAGGGATGATGATTGACTCTTTGAGCTTTCTAGCTTTTCCGTCCGCCAAGAGAGTCGAGTCATGCCTTCTGACAGTTTGAAACTTCCTTTCTCTCCTGTCCTGTTTGGCCAATGAATGGATGAGTTTTCTGGGCAATCTGTCATCCATTGAAAAATTCGTACCTTTATGAAGACTCCACAGGAGAGTACTACAGTTATTCTTAAAGGCTGGTTGGAACAGGAAGACTCTTCCAGACTCTTTAATTTTTCCCATCATGCCAGAAATCAGGAAGACCTTCAGTGATGGCTGTCAGAAGGAAGACTTTTAGTAGGGAAATCTCTTCTTCCTTCAAGCCCCAGCCTAGCCTTATATGCAGACGCATTGGATTTGGGTTGGGGAGCTCTTCTGGAGGACATGGAGGTTTCTGGGATGTGGTCCACGGAGGAGAGGAAACTTCATATCAGTGTAAGGGAACTGAAGGCGATTCATTTGGGCCTCCAGTTGTTTGCAGCAGCGACCTTCGACAAGACAGTAGTGGTCCATTTGAACAACACGACCGCTCTGTCCTACATCAGGAATCAAGGAGGTACTCACTCCTCCCTCAACGAAGTGGCAAAGGATCTCCTCCTTTGGGTGCAGGAAAATTGCACCAAGATCGTTACGCGATTCACCCAGGGCAAGCTGAATGTCCTAGCAGATGAACTAAGTCACTGCAGACAGGTTCTACTTACAGAGTGGATGCTGAATCCGCAGGTGTGCACTGACCTATGGAAACGGTGGGGAAAGCACTAGATAGACCTGTTTGCAACGTCAAGAAACCATCGCCTCCCATTGTATTGTTCTCCAGCCCTGGACCCTGTGGCATGGGCAATGAATGCCAGCTCCAAAACAGGTCAAATCTAAATGTGTATGCCTTTCTGCCATTCAGCATGGTCAGGGAAGTTTTAAACAAGTTTTTAACCCAAAGCACTACTTCGATGTCCCTAGTAGCTCCGTTCTGGCTGCTAAAGGAATGGTTCCTGGACGTTCTCAGGCTGTTAGTGGACATCCCAAGACTTTTACCATAGAGACCAAGTCTTCTCAAACAGCCGCACTTCCATTGATTCCACCAAGGCTTATCTGCTCTCGCTCTGATAAGATTCAGACTGTTTGGAAACTTGTCAGAGCAAAGGGCTTTTCAAGACCAGCTGCAGAGGCGATTGGAAAATTGTAGACGTCAGTCTTCTTTTAAGGCCTACTAGGCAAAGTGGGCAGTCTTCCGCAGCTGGTGTCGAAGACATAACGTCTTTACTTCAGAAACCTCTGTAACGCAGATTGCAGATTTTCTTGAAAACTAGAAGTTTAGCTGCATCTACCATTAGAGGATACAGAGCCATGTTAGGATCTGTGTTTAGACACAGAGGCTTAGATGTGTCGGCCAGTTAAGATAATTAGTGACTTAATTACTGTAAATCCTTTGACATGTCTAAGCAAGAGAGAACAGTTTCGGTTTCCTAGAACCTGGGCGTCATTCTTAAATGGCTCTTGGGCCCTCCATTTGATCCCCTTCACTCAGGCTCTTTTCAGGATTTAACAAGGAAAACCCTTTTTCTTGTTTCTTTGGCTACGGCCAAGAGAATTAGCGAGCTACAGGCAATAGATGAGAGAGTCTGTTTCTCTCAGGGAGATATGGTTTGCTCCTTTACACTCAGGTTCTTGGTCAAGAATGAGGCACCTTCTAAACCCTGGCCCAGTTCATTCACCATCAAGAATTTGACGGATATCCTTGGCCCAGAAGACAAATAAAGAGCTTTTTGCCCTGTAAGGGCCTTGAGATATTACCTTGATAGTATGGAGAGGATCACAGGCCTCTCAAGCAACCTCTGTTGCTCGGTTAAAAATTCTTCCCGACCAATGTCCAAGAATGGCGCTGGCATTCTTTTTAAAGAGGTGTAATCTCAGAGTCACACTCTGGAATTTGGGAGGATTCTTTACCTGCTTTTAAAGTCAAAGCCCATGAAATTAAAGCCACTGCTACCTTATTGGCTTTTAAATGTAACTTGTTGCTGTCCGTGATCCTTCAGTCCACCTATTGGAAGTGTAGATTAGTGTTTGCTACTCATTATTTGCGTGAGTGGAGATTGTGTACGTAAAATTATAGTACCCTAGGTCCATTGTTAGTGGCTGGCATGGTGTTGGGGGATGAGGCATAGGGGTATTCCGTCTATTCTCTGTCTCATTGCCTTGATACAGGTTGTCGAGTCTTGGGGTGCCTGGGGGTACTGTGTACCTAGAGTACCCTCCAGTTTGTTTTTAATGGATAGGTAGTGTTGTTTGGTTTGTTTGTTTTATGGTACTATGCCCAGGGCAATGGCACTTGTTGATGCTTTGTTAGCCTTCGGAGTACTCCTTCACTGCAAAGCTCCCACTGAAGTAGAAGCACTCAATGGCTATGCCGCCATGCCACTACAGGTTGAGATTAGCTCCAACTAGAGGCAGTATCTTTCTGCTGTAGCTCTCTTACCAATGCTAGCTACCTTTCTATTTCAGATTATTACCATTACTGAGTGTTTTTGAGTAGAATACTGTATGTCCATGTATCCCCCCACCTGTCAATGTGGGATTCAGCTATGTAATTACTTGGTAAGGTATATTTTCATAATAAATTTGTTTCATATATACTTACCAAGTAATTACAGAACCCGAGCCCTCCCTCCTCCCCTCTCATGGACATAGGGCACAAACGAATTGAGCTCTTCAGCAGTGTTGTATCTATTCTTCCCAGAAAGTGGTGGGACTAGTTACCTACACGAAAACAGTAGCAGTGCTACCACAAATTTAAAAATTTAAAAATTTAAGCTGCTGTGATAATTAGGAACTACTATAGCTATGTAATTACTTGGTAGGTATATATGAAACTTAATTTTGTGAAAACAATTTTTTATTCAAGAGCTGTTTAGTTGTTTTAAATGTGCATTTGCTCCCATGGAAATACAAACCATTGCCTTTTGAATATGACTATCTTTTTGTTGAAAATTTGGTAGCAAGGTAGTTAATAGGTGGAGATGGGGTTTAGTGGGGGAGTATCCCTCACTTACCAACTGTCACACACAAACTTTTTTCACTTGCCGTGGAGAACAGATGTGCTGTACTCTTCTGTCCTATCTTGGTTGTTGAGAGAACTTTAAATGTTTGAATGATTATTTACTCTGTGGTCTTTAATTGTGTTTGTTCTTTGTTTTTGTTGTCTTGATGTTTGTTTTTTAAACATGGAGAAAAACATGAACAATGTTGATGTGAGGGACTTGGTCACCCATATGGTTTTTGTGCTGCCTGGAGGGAGTAGGCATATTAGGTCTTCTCCTTGCAGGGAATGTACTGTTTGGGATTGCCCCAGTGGGTTAGGTTTGGAAAGAGGAGAAAGATGGATAAGAAGCACTCGCCAGTTACGCATGGGGTGGGGGAATATGCCTCTGGTGATGCCTCCGAATTCTTCAAGTTCCTTCCTTCCTCCATCTTGTACCTGTGAGGGTTACCGCTTCAAGGAGGGATAATACTAGGCCTAATGAACCTGAACATGACCTTTTGTTGGAGGACAAAGCAGCTGCTGAGGGAGGTGTTTTTCCAGCAGTTTTCACCCTCTTACTCCCCTGAAAATGATGTCCACTTACAAGGAAGGTGTTGTCATTTTTGCAGTACCTGCAGAAGTTTTGGCCTGTCCTGAATATTCTGGGTAGCCCTTCTTTCATGGTCTTCCTCAGTAACCTGACAGAGGAAAGGATGTGACACCTGAGCCTTCTTTATCTAAGGAAGTTGCTAATGTGTCTACAGCTGCCCTGGTTTTCTTGACTGCTTCAAAGGAGGGGGGCATTCTTCCTGTTGCAGTTGTTCTTTCTGTAGTGGATCCTCCAGTATGTTTGTCTTTGTCTTTGGGGTGCCTTTTGGGGTCCTCCTTCTCAACTCTTTCTTGTGAATTGAGAGCTAAAGGAGGTAATGGGAGTTCCTTTGAACCTCCTGAAATGCCTGTTTTAAGACATTAAGGGAGAGGTTGAGTGCACACCTGAGAGAAGAGTGTTTCAGGTGTGTTGCTGAAGGATTCACCTTGTATGTACGTATATCATCGTTCTAAAGGTGCAGGCAGTGTGACTGTGTTGCAAGCATTTCAAGATTAGTTGAGAGGTCTTTAGGTAGTGCTGATGAGCAACAACATGACTGTAGTGGATTGTGTGAACAAACTGGGTTGTAGGGGATGGCAGTGCCCCAGACTCTGTCAGTTGGCTTTGTATATGCACAAGTAGTTGGGTTGCCAAGTTGTTGCATTGACTGCAAAATATATTCCAGGCAGACTAAATGTTATTACAGATCAACTTGGTCACTATTTCAGATTGAGGGATGGAATGGTCTTTACATCATCAATTAGCAGAGAAGTTGTCCAAGTTATGGGGTTTCTTATGCTTGAACTGTTCATGACCAGGTTCAAAGGAAAACTTCTGGTTTTCTCTAGTTCTAGATCCCTGGGATAACCTGTACATTTATACTTTTTCATTGTTCAGACTTCTTTGCAGGTTAGTAATTACTCGTGGTTCCTCACTGGTCGCAAGCCAAGTGGTGTCCTGATGTGCTGTTTCTTCTGGTCGAGGAGTTAAAAGAGCTGTGCCAGTGGCCCACATTTCAGAGTCAGCTGCAAGTTTGCAATTACCTTTTAGAGAGTGATTATATGCCAGATTTTGATAGCTAGAAAGGACACATCTAATTGATGACCCAGTCGATCCCCATGAACTTAGACCAGGACCCTCAAATACACATCTTTGGCATATACAAGATTCCAGCAAAAGAAATAACAGGGAAATTGTAGATGAATGCCATGATAATGGTTAAGACTTTTTATTATTTTGTAGACCTATTATTTAATATCCACATAGATGGTATTATGTATGATTTCATGATATACAAAGAGCTAATTTAACCTGTGGATCGTGAACCAGACTGAGGAGTCAGTTCGAATATAGTTTTGCATTTAGCCAAGTATATACCTGTGGGTAAAAACACTTGCTATACTACCAGGTGTATCCTTTGATAAGGACAAAGCTATGGAAAAGAAGGAAGGGGTACACACCAAGAAAAGAGGGCTTTGGTAGATGATGGTGAGGTACGGTGGGTAAAATGGATGGACAATAAGGCAGTCACTTTGTTGTCCACATTTGTATCAGCAGAAAGCCTCTGAATGAATGAGCTGAAACAGGTATGGGGCTGGCCCGAAAAAATCTGAGGCTTCAGAACCTGATCCCATAGTCTGCAGCTGTTAAAGAGTAATTTCATAAGAAATAATTCATTCATCAGGGGGGAATGAACTGGCCCATTTAATGGAGCTTACCACTCTAGGTTCAGAATCCACATTTTTCAATTTTTTGATTAACAGTTGTGAACTGTTGGTCGCTTCATCACAGACATTGCAGAGACATACCGAAAATGATGATGCTTCAGGAATTCAAAATTACTTTGGCAGAATCACTGCTTCTTGGAGGGAAAACAGCAATGACTAGGATAAGGGGTCAACTCTCTGCTGAGAGAATTATTTCCCAGTTTGTAAAGAAAAAGAAACAGTTCCTAGCCACTAGACCCATCCTTGGAGAGGACATCAGAACTGATGGTTACCGCCATTATCTAGTGGTAGTGACTAGAGGAAGAGACAAGAACCCTAATTGTAAAAGTGCCCCAGTTTTCTGTTGTCCAAAGTGCAAAGTACACTTGCATATCACCAAAGAAAAGAACTGTTTTCTTTATTTTCAAATACAGTAACATACACAAAACCCTGCTCTTTCATTTATGCTGGTATTTTATTGGATGCATACAAATCCAAACTTTTGCATGTACTAAGAGGAATTGAAAAATTTTGTTGCTGCAAAAATTTGTAAGTACATATTTTATGTATTAATCATACTTATATCAATAAAAAAAGGATTTTGACAAAGGACAAATATTTTATGTATTAAATAGTCCATTCAGCACTTATATTAATAAAACCAGAGAAAGCTAAATGAAATTTTGTTATTTTTTGTTATTAACTTGATTTTATATCACGGTTTTCCAAAAAATAAGGTGTATAATGCTCTCCTTGTTATTTTTAATTTTGAGTAAATATTATAGCAATATTTAAGGATATCATGAACACTTTACTCAAAATGTATCCTATGGCTTAAAGGACAGCTATGACGATTTCGTAACGTTTATCTAATATAAAAAAAAAATGTTTTATGAAAATTGATGGCATTTATGCAATGTTTTACCATGCTAGTAAAAAGATAAAAACACGGTTTCATAATTCAGGTGATATAGGGTTAAGTTACACCTTTTTAATTGGACTGTCAGTCTACCCTGTTTAAGTTCTACATACTGTATTAGTTTTTTTATTCACCCTTTACCCACATAACCCTTTCTTCATTTAATTTAATTAAAGCTTATCGTGTGTTCCTGTGATGCAAACAGTGAAGACCCATCTCTATAAAGTTGACAGTCTACTGATTTATGTTAAATGGTTTGTTTTCCTACCCACACGATGAGTGATGTCATAATGAACATTGTCACTCAAGTCGTCGTCTTCTTCTTTTAACGATTTTTGTATGGGGTAAGCAAAGGACTTTTGATTTGATTTTTTCAGACTGATCGGCTGAGGAAATATTATTCCTTTTTTTTCAGACTGGAATGAATATGTTTAGAAATCGACATTAATTTAATTATTTAAGTCTTATCCATAAATATTCGAATGTAATAGTAAAAGTAAATGCTCACAGTTATTAAGATTTTGAAGATCATCATGCTCCATACATCAGTTCTCTAATTTTACAGAACAATAGTTTTGGGTTTCAAAATGTTTCATTAAATTTTGTTAATTCATGTTATTTTTCTGCCAAATTTATGTATATATTATACAGTTTATATGGATATTAACCTTATTCTGATTATAAAGTTTGGTTTCTCTGTGATTTTAAAAAGGAAAAAATATCTTTTGGTGAAAGAAATCCACTGAAAAGTGTGACAGAACTTTCCAGAGCCACTGTACTGAAGATATTAGCTTATAAAAGAGTTCAGGTTGTTGTATCTGGGAAAAATGCTGTTTGCTCAGAAAAAAATGTGTACAATACTGTATTGCTGCTAAGAAGTGTGTACAGGTAAATTTATTCCATTTTATGTTACTTTTCATTCAGTTTCAATATAATTTTGATAGTTTCATGTCCTTTATAGTTTTGAGTCATTATTAAATTTTACCTCGGTTTTATTTTTAAAGAAGTACTTTCAGTGAATCCGCATTGAAATTCCAGTTGCAGATTCAGATGTTCATCATGATAATCTGGGATTCCATATTAATAAAGAATGGATAAATGAGGATTTTCTGTTACTTAAATTTAGGTGGTCAGTCAATGGCCATGATCTGTAGTTTATTATTATTTAATATGGTTAATATTAATATATTTTAAAATCTTATTTATAAAACTTTTTTAATGCTTGTGCTTTTTTATTAGGTTCATCATATTTTACAACTCTTACGGAGAGTATGCGTGGAACCCTAACTGACATCATACCTGGAACAGGTGATAATGCATACAAAGAGTCTGGCCAACCTGGAAGGCAAGGTGTAGGATTAGGGCATGGTGGCAAAGCATGTGATCTTCCTGATCCTCGTCACTACGCCATGGAAATGTGCCAGCGTCGGCTGCAGCCCGATGGGGGTTACAATTCCTCTTCATACCCGCCTTGTGGAGGGGAGGTTACAAGACCCCATGATCAGAGAAACTTTGATGACTATGCTCGCATGAGTACATACGGTGAAGATGGGTCAGGGCGAAATTGGGATGGAATGGGAGGTTGTGGATCAGGAACATCAGGACGATCTGCTGCACCACCTAACCATATGGCACACCCTTACACATATTCATATGCTGATTGTCGACTAGATGTTACCTGGAATAAGTGTGTTCCAGGAATGAGTGTTGGAACAATGGGAGGTTCTTCAGTAAGTGGAGAAAACTTCCATTCTCAGGATAACCAGATAGATACTTCTCAAGTCAAGGTCTCTCCTCGCTGTTCTAGTCATGCTATTCCCGTCAACATGAATATGGGAGTCACCACAGGAGATTCATCAGTATCACGCTCTCATTATGATTATGGTAGTCAAATTCCACCCTTATTTCCATACCTCACACCTCTGAATTACCAGCAGGTTCCTGAAAACCGCTTAGAAGGACGCTCTGAACAACGGACCAATACCAATCGCTCAAACACTCAGGTATGCAGTTATTGTTCCTTATATGTTTATATTTAGTATGAAATGTTTTCTGATGTAAAAAGCAGTTTATATTCTCTTGCCAATTTTGTATATTTCCCATGTTCACCTTTTATTGCTGGAAATATGGGGCTATGTTAGGTACAACCTTGCACTTTATTAAATACCTCAATGCCTTTTATAGGAAGTAGACTTATAAATACATTTAGCTTGGTATAATAAATTTAATGATGTAAGATATGTAAAATATTTCCTTGTTAGGGAAAATCCCATTTCAGCTGCCAATGATTACTTCATTTTTTCATTTGGTCATTGGTTAGATTGGGAGTAGCTGTGATCTTTATCTAACCTTGTATTTTCACTTTTTTTATTGTACCTGTACCCAGTTATAATCTATGTCATAAGCTTGAAGAGTGTTGAGTGGATTTTACCAGTAATTCTCCTGTTTGATCTTTATCATTAGCCTCCTTGGACATAAATGATGTGAGATAAGTGTAGTTCTTTTGATACTATTGACAGTTTGATGTTTTAAGACAAAAAGATAAGAACTTGAATTTTGGTATTGAACAGTACATGGGTTAGCTACTTTTTAATATTTGTCCAGGAGTATTTACAATGTAAGTGTATGTACTTGAGGACATATACAATATTTTTTACTTTCAATTTTTGTAAATTAGCTTAAGTAAAGTAGTGGAGGAAGAAATGCCCAGCTGCTGCTGCAGCAACCCCAACTTGGTAATTGGATTGCCTTTTCCAATGGCTCATTCCAGAATTTGTTTTGGCAGGTGTTAAATGGATGGATGCCCTTCCTGACTTCAACTTTTCCTATTTATCTGAGCTTGGGAAAAATGAAGGAAGTGTCAGTAGCTTCACTCACTATAGTAGAATCTGATACCATAGAAATGGACATGTTAATGTTTCTTTTTCTGTTTGATTGTTATCCCCTTATGCTTTTATATGTCCAAATGACTTCATATCAAGTCTCCTACAGACAGTTATTCCCAACAAACATGCAATAGAGGGATTAAGGGTCCAACCACATTAGTGGCACTTACAATGGCTTCCCATGAACATCTGGAAAATATGCTTAACAAATGCCTGATAAATCTCAATATTTTAGCCACATTCCCTTAGGCAGTAAATACTGAATGTGATGTTTCGTTTATTGGTTCGTGCAGAGTTTACATGGTCTAACTGTTCTTTTTTTGCATGCTTCCATTGCAGTTATGTGAAAATCAAGTAAATCAAAATAGTACCAGGCAACTTGAGCATGTACATCAGTCATCTGATATGAAAACTGCAAGTGTTAATGTTCCTGTCTCTGCACAAACATCTACTACTACTTATTCTCATACATCAACACAGCATAGTGTTGAAACAAGTTCTTCATCTGTTTCTATCAGTTCACAAGAATGTCTTCAGCAGCCAAAGACGATATCAGGTCACCATGTACAAGTAAGCAAAATTTTACCGAGATGATTTTGTATTTATTCTGTAAAAGTACTTCTGAGAAATATCAAGCATATTCATAATGTATTTGTGCCATACCCATACCATCAACATTTGTTAATATCTCACAGAAGTTTAGGGTAATTTTTTATATTTTACATTGATCATATTGTTATATAATCTCCATGTGTTAGCTTGTAATAGGTGTAAGAAGTGCATTTACACAATCCATGTGTTTAAATTATACAGATTATCCTGTTGTAATTCACAAATGAAACTAGTATCTTACAGGTACTTTCATCTTCTGGATGATAGTGTCTACTATCCAGATTTTTATACAAGTTGTGAGTGGGGCACTGTTCATCTTTATAATCGTATAATTATCAAAACTAAGTTGGGGAGACACTGGCACCTCATGGACGCCCCATAGTTCTGGTAGTCTCAGTGAGAAATGCTTATGTTTCTGACTAGACTGAAGATTTTTGTTTTCCATTTATTCATTCCTTTTTCTGTATCATCCAGAATCATCAGTCATGGAGTGATTTGTCATGGCCATGAGTGGGCAAACTTCATATCTGAATTATGCTAAGGAACTTGGAATGGTGTTCTTTGTTTTTTTTAGAAAATAGTCATTAATTGAAAAAATAAGAAGTCATTTATTCATTTGCTTCTGTTTTACATAATTTTGGTGTTTTTCAAAACTTTTGGTCAATGTGCTTTGAATTTTGACATACAGAGGAAGAGGCATGGTGTTTAATGTTAGTTATAACCACCCACCAACTTCTTGAAATCACTTTATGAATTAAACAATGTTAGTTAATTATGGCTTTTCCCATCTAAGTAAACATTTTTAACCTGATCTTTTTCCAGTTTCAACCTCATTCAATAACCAATCCTTTGGGTGATCCATATGAGAGTCTAGAATGCAACTCGGTGGACTTTTTAAATTACTTAATACTAGTAATAATAAAAAGATGCTTGTTGAGTTTATTTCACTATTCTTGATCTCTTACGAATGTGCTGGTCTGCCACCATATTCCTCTTCCTAGAATGTGCCTGGCTGTCTGCCTTGAGGATTGACAGTCCACCCACTTGTGTATCTTCTATGCTATCTTGCAGAAGGGAAGGAGGCTCACCCCCGCCTCCCGTCCACGCACGCCATTATTTGGGTGTTGTTGGTTATCAGCACCACTGAGTGACCCATCAGCCTATTGCAAGGTGCTTGCAATGCCAGCACCACCACCAGCATTTGCATTTCCAGTACATTGATGTGCATATAAAAGTTACTTCTGGTCCTCATAACTGAAATGATCAGGTCCTCCAGATGTTTGGGGAATCTGAAGTAGGGAACCCTTGCTGCTTTGACACCACTCAAGGAAGTGCAGAAGCTTCTGACTTTGAGGCATAAGCTTATCCATGGATGACAGATGACTGAGGGTGACCTGCCAAAGATGAGCTAGTGGTTCCTGTTGTGATATAAACTTCCCTATGACCTTGAGCTTGCTGACTTGAGCCTTCAGGATGAACTCTTGCTGCTTCCAGATCTATTAGCATGCCCAGGTGATATGTATTCTGAAATAACTGCTTTGGGGGTGCAAAGATCAACTAGTCATCAAGATTATGCAGCAAGTGAATTCTGAATGAATGGGACCCAAGCAGAGACAGGTGAAAATGTGAGTGAACATCTTTGAAAATGTTCTTAACTAATAGTCCCCCCATGGATAAAGTAGAGCTATTTCTTGGATTCTTGATGAACAAGTATCTACAGATGCACATCCTTCAGTTCTGTGAAAATCATGAAGTTGTCTACACAGTAGGTGTTAACATGGAACTCTGAGTTTCCATCCTAAACAGAATCTGAGGACTAACTTTGAGATGAGAGGTCAGTGACTGCTCTCAACCCTCCAGCTGCCTTAACCAGGAAGAGGAGCCCATAGAATGATCATCTATGACTTGTAGGGCATTTTTTCTAGCATGGCCCTCTAATTAGCTGATAAGGTTTCATCTAATGGTGATCATGGATTGTAAATCAGAAATTGGCAGTTATAAAACTATTTTCAACTGCAGGGGCCAGACTTCATGTAAAAATTTTCTGTTCCATAGGTGTGGTATAGTTGAGGCTTTGAGTGTTGCTACAAGGCAAGTTTGATGATAGTGTCCCTTACCTTGTTTTTTTAGTTTATGTTTGTTTTTTTATACAGTTAGTTTTATATAATTTTTTATTTTGTTTTTCAGCACTGTGCACACTCAACCTACAAGAAAGAAACAACAGATGAAGAATCAGCCAGCAAATGTCAGTCTTGTGAATTGAGTGCTATGACTGAAAGAGATCATCAATCTGAAACAACAGCTGTAGTAGCTCCCACTGTACCATCAGTACCATGTTCTGTTGTAGCTGTAGAGGCCACAAAGGTAAACCTTTCATTTTTAATATTGTGATCATCCATTTTTCAGAACCTTTGAAGTGTATTCAAGGATCATTGTAATTTAGGCAAGGATGATTTCTAATTTTTATGTTGAAAAAAATTATATAATTGCAGTATTTTGTGCATATGTAAGTCCAAATGATACTTATGCCTTTACCTAGCAGTACGAATAGGAAAAGATGCTACTTACTTGTTGCATTTTAAAGATTGGAGGTTAGTCAGATAGTCTTAAACAGATTAGTCTTGGGAATGAGCCAGTTTATTCCTGCAGCATGCATGTATTAATGATCAGTTTGTGTTTTTAGGTCAAACATTCGGTATGGGATTCTTTTTTATTTATGTGGTACTATTAACCCCAGCAGGTCCAGCCATGTTACTATTGCCAGATCAGAACACCCATATAAATGGTGGTCCACTAATGATCTACTCAATTCCCATATTCCAGTTTATATCTCTTGTTGAAGTGATGGATTGGTAAATGATTCTAGTCCCTTTTTCTATGAAAGATCCATTTATCCCTATTAGCCTCTTGTCTCCTGTTTCTACATGTATGGGGTCTTCCTTACTGGACTTGTTACACTTTCTCAGTAAGGAGAGGTTGGTGGACTGGAATTGACTTAACTGTACAATGGTAACTGGCAATAGGTGCCACTGGCGAGGACTTTGAAGGATCGAGTGTCATTGGATGTGCACTAGGGGGTCACCTCTTTGTATGTTTGACTCCTCTCACAATTTTCTGGTCTATGTATATAGCAGCCAATACCATATTGAATAAATCAAAAAACAAATTATGTTGTGTAAGTTTCCACTAGTTTCCAAGACTCTTGGAACGTAAGTGGTCATGCTTCAGAGTTTTTGTCACCTTGCATATTCAAAGTACTGTATCATGCTAGTGCAGTATCTTCAATGCAGTTTTTCTGATATTTTTTCTAGTGACAGTTTTTTGGTGCTATCATTTAGAAGACTACTTTGATATCAAAATAGTCTTCTATATCCCTACATCTTTGTAGTTAGTTGTGGCAAACAACCTTTTTAATGAGCCATGCTTGGTTAAAGCACTTACATCAATACTCACAATTTCCTTTGTTTCCACATTAGAACACTATACCAGCTCTTACTCAAAAGGTAGTAGGAGAAATAAGTTTGTGAATAGCAATAAAATTGTCCCAGACGTTTATATATATGACAGTTTATGATAAATATTTAATTTGAAGAGTAATGCAAATGATGTGGACATCTATGCAGTGCATAAAAACATTGCTAGGTGCTATGTTATAAGATTGGAGGTCTTTCTGTAGGGCAGTAATTAAATTCTTATTTGTACTGAATCCCCAGGAGAAGGCCATAAGCTTAAGGATCTCTCAGGTATGGATGGGGTTCTTGTTGAGCGTATGCTTCATTTTGAACAGTTCTATAAAGACTTAATTTATGCACACCAGTTACTGGCTTACCCTATAAAAAACGACAAGAATTTAAAGCAGGTGTAGTGATTTAAATGATGAAGAGGATTATTAACCCTTAAATCGCCTACTGGGCGTATCATACGTCGACTAAAATTGTCTGTTGGGTGCCAAGTGGACGTACCGTGCGTCAACTACAAAAATTTCAACCTTCGGTCAACTTTGACTCGACCGAAATGGTCGAAAAATGCAATTGTAGCTAAAACTCTTACATTCTAGCAATATTCAATCATGTACCTTCATTTTGCAACAAATTGGAAGTCTCTAGCACAATATTTCGATTTATGGTGAATTTTTGAAAAAACTTTTTTCCTATGCCCGCCGTAACTCGGCCAAAAATTTCAGAAATTCTTTCGTCATTTTGTCATAATTTTGCACTGTTTCTATATTAGCCGTTACATAAAGTTTTATATATGAAAATGTGCGCAATTTCATGTACAATACAACAGAAAATAACTCATGGTTGTAGCTTTTATCAGTTTTGAAATATTTTCATATAAATCACGATAACTGCCAAAATTTCAAGCTTCAGTCAACTTTAACTCGACCGAAATGGTAAAAAATGCAATTATAAGCTAAAACTCTTACATTCTAGTAATATTCAATCATGTACCTTCATTTTGCAACAAACTGGAAGTCTCTAGCACAATATTTCGATTTATGGTGAATTTCTGAAAAAAAACTTTTTTCCTTACGCTCTGCGCTGTAACTTTCGGCCAAACATCTCAGAAATTCTTTCGTCATGTTGTCGTAATGTTTGCATCGTTTTACATTAGCCGTTACATAAACTTTTATATATGAAAATGTGTGCAATTTCATGTAGAATACAACAGAAGATAGCTCATGGTTGTAGCTTTTATCAGTTTTGAAATATTTTCATATAAATCACGATAACTGCCAAAATTTCAACCTTCAGTCAACTTTAACTCGAATCAAATGGTAAAAAAACGCAATTGTAAGCTAAAACTCTTACATTCTAGTAATATTCAATTGTTTACCTTCATTTTGCAATAAATTGGAAGTCTCTAGCACAATATTTCGATTTATGGTGAATTTTTGAAAAAAACATTTTCCTTACGTCTGTGCGGTAACTCGGCTGAACATCTCAGAAATTCTTTCTTCTCGTTGTCGTAATATTTGCACCGTTTTATATTAGTCGTTACATAAAGTTTTATATATGAAAATGTGCAATTTCATGTACAATACAACAGAAAATAACTCATGGTTGTAGCTTTTATCAGTTTTGAAATATTTTCATATAAATCACGATAAATAGAAAAATTCGACTTTTGGTCAACTTTAACTCGACCGAAATGGTCGAAAACTGCAATTGTAAGCTAAAACACTTACAGTCTAGTAATATTCAATCAATTAGCTTCATTTTTCAACAAGCGGGAAGTCTCTAGCACAATATTTCGATTTATGGTGAATTTTTAAAACATTTTACGTCCGCGATTACAATTCATGCATCATTTTGTGATATTTTCTCTGTGTTGCTTTGATCGTTTTACAACTTGTTATATACCAAAATCATCACAATTTAGTGTACAATACAACTAAAAAAATTAACTCATTAGCTTTAACCGTTGTGCTTACAGCGATTTGTATACAATTATGTAAGAGTTTTTTTTTCGGCTGTCATATATTCCAATATTTATATATGATAATGATATTTTTTCATTTCTGATGGTTGCATACTAAACTTCAGGCAATGACAAAAAAAGCCAAAATGAACTCTTAATCTTAAAAACTAAGCGTGCTGTGATTTTTTGAAAAAAACTTTTTCCGCTAACTCACAGAACGCCGCGGCATACTGGAGACGTTTTTGTAAATAGAGGCTCGGCGTTTAAGGGTTAATGGTATCCTTATTTCTCAACCTGGACTCATTTTAACGAGAAAGTACTGACATTTAACTGAGCCAAACGTAGAAACAGAAGGCCAGATGATACACGTGAATAAACAGTTTTCATTAGATTTCATTGGTCGAATTTATAATTTTTTTTACCAAAAACACATAATCTTGTTAAATTTACTCTAGAATATGAAAATACAATGCAAATTATATAAGTTAAATCTGCAAAACAGAAATGTTTACATTTAACAAAACCATATATGTTGGAAGTAATTGGAACTTCTCAGATGGATTCGTTCATAGAGATCTGGAAGACAGAGTTGGGACTACTGGTTGTTACTCCATATCATGATGACAACATTTACTCGTTTTCCTTGATGAACAGAATTATTATTGCATCATCATAAGTGTTAAATGTCATTAATTTAGTTTCTACAAATTCATTTTGTATTGCGTAGTGTTTAAAGCTAGCTGGCATCAATGGCAGTCAATGTTGTGAAAGCTAGGGAAGATTGAGCAAATTTAGTTAAATCCACGAGAGCGTTCTCTATGATATGGGAAGCCTAAGAATTTTAGGTGGGAGAGCATAAGTCACTAGATATTGTCGTAACGGCTTTCACACTTTGATGACTTTGACGTTAACATGGCTCGAAGCTAGTATGGAATTCTTGCGAGTTACCATCAACTCTGATTATTTCGTTTTGTCTTAGATCCTTCATTTATCCTAATTTTTGTGAACATTTTGTGTGGTCTTGACTGTCAGCAACGTTGAAAGAGTGTTATCTTTTGTTTTTACCCCTAATTGTCAGTTGTTTTGCACCTTCAACATAAGATTATTGTTTGGCTAAGATTATTGTTCGACCATTTTCCATGAACTTTACCCTCCAGTTTTGCCATGTTTGACTATCTTTAGAGTTAGTGTTTGCTACTTGTTTTGCATACCATCTAATTACAAGTTTGATTCACAAAGGACGAAACAGGTTTTGATAGCTATTAGTCTACCTTTTTGAACCAGTAGTAGATGTCTTGCATAGTGACAAAGGGAATTTTGATAAATCTTAAATAGGTACTTATGCAGGCAGTCCCCAGGTAATGGTGGGGGCTCTGTTTCTGGCCGAGCGCCAATAACTGAAAATCGCTGCTAACCGAAAATCGGCGATATTAGCACTAATTCACTTAATGGCGCCGTAAACCGGATATTGGTGCCACTAACCTGAGATTGGTGCTGCTGCTAAGCGGAGATTGTTGCCGTTAAGCGTAGATTGGGACTGTTAAGCGGAGATCGGCGCCGAAAAGCCAGTTATTGGCATCACCAGACAAGTGCTGTAAAACTGGATCGCTGTTAATCATTGCCACCAGTAAGGGGGAACTGCCTGTATATGTATGAAATGGAACAGAGATTTTTATTTCATGGTAAAGACCTTAATGTTATGTGTATTTATGACTAATTGTTTGAATTAATGTATATTGTACAATGACACAATATATTGAATTTGCAAAAGGTCTCAGGTTTTGCTCCTGAGAAAGTAGAAATGTTTAAAATTTAGTTTTATATTGAAAATTTTAAAAAATAGTTTTATATTAAATGAATAGTATTTTATATTTTAAGATATTTGTAATTTTTTGTATGTGTACGTATTGATGTATTTTGGTTAATTTAAAATTCATTCAAATAGATTGTGGTAGGATTATTATTTCCATGGTATGATTGATTTATTTTTGTTATAAATTAAATGTGCAAAAATATAAGATCTTTAACATTAAAAAGCATTTACTCAAACTACTAAACTGATTTGTGCAGTGATTGGTGCATTTATCTATTTACACCATGCTTGCGAGTTTATTTTTATGTCTACTGTATTAGTTTCATTTGTATTTTTTGTACTCCTCTTCAACAAGATGTGTGTCTTTCTTCATACATGGTACCTTGGTTTGAGTTTAGGATGGTAAATGTCTCTGTCAGGACTTTCTGCTGTAACCCTTTCATATTATACTCATACCTATGAATAATAATTTTGAGAAAATACTAATTTTAAGAAAATACAAACTATCTCAATTTACCAAATTCACATTATTTAAATGGCTAGTATGAAAACTAGAAGAAAATCACCATTGAAATATATGCATCAACTGCTCGATTAAGTTGTCTTTCGATATGTATTTTTCCTGCACTAAAGAATTATATTGCCTTCTAGTGATAGCCGAGTAGAGCTAGAATTATTGTCCTTCACTGGCATGTTGGTAATATTGTTTTACAGGACAGTATCATGCTTGTCTAAATGGGATACTAATTTATAATCTTCAGCATTTTTTGTATGGTGTATTTTTTAATGCTCCAGCAATTCATTTAAGTGTACTTAGGTGAAACGATCTTTCATTTCAGCAGGGAACCCCTTCCCAAAAGAAAGACCAGATTCATCACCATCATCATCAGTTGCTGGCAGCAGCACTCTTTGTCTCATATGTGATGCATCTGTTACTAAAAGTGATGGTGTGCAAGAGAAAAGGAGTAATGTTGAAGCTAATGCACCAACTAAATCACGTTCCATGGACACTAACTACTGTCATGTCAAAAGTAAGTAAACTAATCCATTGCTACACAAAAAAATAATTGAGAATACAGAAATGCAGTATGCTAAAACCTAAGTTAATTATTAGCCAGTGCTTAAGTTTTGTATTTTATTTTTGATGATTATAAAATTTTTAAAAATCATTTCTAATTCTTGATTTTAGAACAAAGTGTATGGAATAATTATGTTCTGCTCATGTTTTTTATGCATGTTTTTATTATTTTTTCATTGATAGGCCACATTAAAAAATACTTATTTGTACAATACATACTCTGTTTGTAGTTTGATGATGCACATATTATGTTTACAAAAATTGTTTAAGCAGGTGACTGAATAACATTATAGCTGGCATGAAGGGTTTGTTTTAAATGGAAAGGGGAAAATTAAGCAAGAAAAGGATGAGGAAGTTGGACAACTAGGTTGGTAGATAATGAATGGATATTAATAAGAAGTAAAATACAGAAACTAATGATTTCATAGATATCAGAGACAGTGCCTCATGTCATTTAAAGTAATTAATGGAACTTCATCAGTGAGCCACAGAAAGATGCTACATGTTTAGAGGATAGTTACCACACAAAAATTGTGTTTGCAAATTCAAGCACATTTTTCATTAAATAAGAGTACTACCATGCAAATGTCTTCCCATTAGCACCAACTTGAGATCCTGAGAGACAAATTCCCCTCTGCATGGCCTGGCCTCCAGAAAGATGACTATCATGAGCAGTGGTTTATAGGAGGTTTCATTGGAATGCTAACAGATGTTTCTGCCCCTCAGTGTTCTGGGTGACCTGTCTCACATCTGTTCCTACTGTGACCTGTCTCACATCTGTTCCTACTGCTGCTCCTGCTAAGGAACTCAGTGCTGTTGAGCCATCTGTAGTGATCATTTTGCCTTTGGAGAAATCTCCACAGTATGGAGCTCAGGCCTTACTCTGCCAACACCACTTCCTGCCTTGACATATCTTCCACTATAGCTGAGATGATAAGACTTGTGGATGGAGTATGGTGAAGAAAGGCAAGCAGGCATCTCTTCCTTGTCCGCCTCATTGAGCTCTTCTCCTTTTCCTCCTCATCTTTTGCTGCTGCTTCTTTGTGTGGGATGTCTGCTGCAGTTAGGGTTATTACCAGTTTTTCTGAGTAAGCATGTGAACCTGTGGTTTCCTGTTTCCTTTTCAAAACATGAGGAGTGTCCCAGACTCTTTCCCTGTTCATACTTATGCTAGGGTATGTGGAGAAGAGTTGGCTCCACCTTGTCATTTTGTGTGTGCAAAGGACTCTTGGATTGTACACTTGCAGACAGGAGGTTCATGTGCAACAGGTTGCTGTTGTACATGCTGCTGGGTATTGTGATGCTCTGTTGTCAAATGGTAGTGCAAACCTTCAGGTGGTCCATGGTTCATCCAGAACTCCTGATATACAGTATGCATGCATGATTATATGAGTGCAGACAGGGTATCTTGATAATTTATATGCATGTGATTGAGCAGATCCTTGGGTGGTGAATGGTTCATGCATAACTCCCAAAGTATAAATAGACAATCCCCAGGTTATGCACATGCAACAGAAGTTTCACTTGTGAAAGGTCTCTGCATTGCAATATCACTGAGTTTCATATAGGTAACTTACCAGGTAATTGCATAGTTAATAGTTTCTAGCTAATGCAGCAGCCTTTATTTAAAAAATTTCAGTAGTACTTTGGTAGTTTAGTGTAGGTAACAAGCCCCACCCATCAACGGAGTACTGAAAACGACTTGGCAGAAAACCTCAGGGTTTGCTGCAGCTTTTGTTTACTGATTTTTGGTTGTATGGCTGGATTTCAGTGAAGTATTATCATTTATTTTAGTAGTCTTCAAGCTTTAATAGCTTTCAGGATAATTTTTTCTAGTTCTTTGGTTATTATTATGTCTGATTCAAGTTCTCCTATTTTTGCTCTCCTATTTTTGCTATTGTAGCAAAAGTGGCAAAACCAGGTTAATCATATCTTCATATGATTCTCATGCAATTTGCAGTAAATGTAGTGGGCAGAAATATGGTAGGGAGAAAACTTGTGCTAAATGTAATGTTTAGCAAGAGTAGAAATGACTTAATTCTCAACTAGACAAGTTAGAGAGGGATAGAAAGGAAAGTGGCCTCTAGAGCCGAGATTGAGCTTCCTTTAGCCTAGAATTCTACCCTAGCCTAGGTTAGAAGATAGCTCTACTTTTCCTTCTTCCCCCCTTCCCACCTTTTTCTCCTGCTAGTAGCCCTCGTACTTGTAATCCACCTATTCCAGCGCCTGGCACCCTTACTTCCAACCTTGCCATTGCCAGTCTCGAGTGTAGGTTTAACAAGAAATTTAACCAAGTAGTGATTACAGTGAAGTGGAGGAGGCGGCTACTTGTCCCATTGGTTCTCGTAGACCATGGTCACTGTCATACTCCACTAAACCTTGGAGAAGACATACTGAAAGTCTGATGGAGGCTGAGTGGGTTGGCCCACAGGTAGTTGTCCCCTCATCAGTTGAACCTGTTGTGTATTCCCAGGTGTCGGCAGACAGCCACCAGAAAGGCACCTTGACAGGAGAAAGTGTTATGCAAGTGGAGGAGGTGGCTGCTTGCCCCACTGGTTCTCTGAGACGAAGGTCCCTGTCATACTCCCCCAAACCTGGGAGAAGACATACCGTAAGTCCAAGGGAGGCCGGTGGGGTTTGCACACAAGTAGTCACCCCCTCAATCGAGTCTGTTGATCTCTCCCAGGCTTTGACAGAGCCATTGGAAAGGCATCTCTGTGGATATGCGTCAAGTTGTCTGACTCTCAAGAGTCCAGCCTGGACTTGGAAGCTATGCAGGGTTTTTTTTTTTAGTTTTATCTCATCCATTGAAGAGGCATGCAGGTGATGCTGGCCACTTTTCTCTGCTGCCCGGTTAGTGGCTTAAGGAGCCGTGTGCAGCCCTCATCCTTTCTGCAGCCCGTGGGATAGTTCGGATTAATTCTCTCCTGGGCTTACTTCTGTTGGGCACCAGTATTTGGCTCCCAAGTGCCCAATGATCCCTCTCAGGGGCCTGTTGTCTTCGCTCAAGCGCCCATCTCTTCGTGAGCGCCTGATACCAGTTCCTGAGCATCTGCCGCAAGTTTCTGAGTGGCCAGCGGTAGCTCCCGAGTGCTTGGCACCTGCTTTTGAGCGGCCCGGCGCCAGCCCTGAGCTCCGAGCCTGGCCAGCCCCGAGCACCCGGTGCCAGCCCCAAGTGCCCGGTGCCAACTCTTCAGTATGAATATCCTGCTCGGAGTGCCAAGCACCTGTTTCCGACCATGGGTCTCCTAGCCTATGCAGCTGTCCTTCAATTTTTGTTGGTGAGCTTTCCTACCCTTTTTTGGCTCCTGCTAGCCCTGGTCTCACCTACCTCGTCTCCTAGGAAGGCACTCGAGGAGATTGAAGTTTGGTATTCTGCTAAAAGGGAACAAGGTAAGGCTTCCTACGTTTTTCCTCCCTTCCACTTGATCCATAGGAGGCTTCTTTCTTCCACCAGGTGCATTCTTCCTGATGTTGTTTTAAATCGGGTGGAAATTGTTTTTCGTCGACATACCTTCACCCCCTTGTCAAAGACCTCTTTGAGTTGTTTGAAGCTTTCAGTTTCTTGGACTGGGTGGTGAGAGCACCAGCCAAGAAGATTGAAGATTGCATTGATTTGTGGAGTCTTCACCTCGGACTGGCTAGGAGTCCTTTTTCATGCAGTCAAGACCATCCCTGATGGTCTTATTGAACTTTTTCAAAATGAGGTTGAGAAGACTTCTAAAAATAGATTGGTGGAATGGGGAGAGAGAAATAGGATACTAATCTTCACACACTGTTTTTATGTCGACCATTTATTTCTTTTGTTAAGGGTAATGTATTAAGCTAACTTTTAAATGAAATTACAGTAACTTTAATTTCATTTAAAAGTTAAATACTGAATTTCCACCTTTTGATATCTAACGTAAGAATAGCTTCTCTCTCTCTTGTCTTTATCTCTCTGTCTCCTCTCTGTCTCTCTCTCGTTTATTCTCTCTGTCTCCTCGTAATTGTCTCCATAAAATAAATTTCACTCTCTCTCTCTCTCAATCTCTCTCTCTCTCTCTCTCTCTCTCTCTCTCTCTCTCATAGTTAGCGCTCACACATTTTTACAACTTATTATTTCTCTGTACATCTTTACCTGTACAAGATATAGTTTAAATTGATCTAATTTTACCTGTACTGACTATGAAGTGTAAAGCGCTAATGTGGCAAATACGTTCTAAAACATAGAGACATAATAACTAAGAGATGTATTAGTCAAAATAAAAAAAACACTTTGTTCATGAAAAAGCATTTCAGAACAAAGAGAAAGAGATGTAGAATAAAGAAGTTATTAAAAAGAAGTTGAGAAGACTTCTGAAAATAGAGTGGTCAGAAGGGGAGAGAGACAGCAATTCTCTTCTAACTCTCTAGAGTATTTTTATGTCAACCATTTATATCTTTTTTTTAAGGGTAATGTATTAAGCTAACTTTTAAATGATATTACAGTAACTTTAATTTCATTTAAAAGTTAGCTTAATAATTTAGGAGCATGATTAGGGTCATATTTAGTGTTTAAACTTTAGAAATAAGCATTTATTAGCATTTTTAGAGACTGTCCCAAACTTATGCGGAAATTTGCCTTGCACGAGGGGTTCTGGAACCTAACCTCGCGTAAGTTTGGGGTATGACTGTACAAAGGAAAAAGAGATGCACTGCAGTGTGGAAATTATAGAGGAAGCAGGCTGCTTGTGCATGGTTTAAAAAGTTGGAAAATGTGCAGGACAAATAGTTGAGGAAAATTGTTGAAATTGACAATGTCAGTTTAGTTTCATGCCAGAGAGATCAACAACAAAGACATTCTTCAAAATGAAACCATTAAGGAAAAGTACCACATAAAGGGGAAGAGATTATATCACATATATATGGACCTTGAGAATGTATATAACAAGGTATTGATATAAATAATTGAATGGACACAAGGGCAAAGAGTACTAGAAAAACTCATTTTGCTAATGATGTTACTCTACCATAACATAAGAGCTAGAGTGAAGGAAGAAGTGGCAGATGTATCTGAAGTATTTGAAATAAATGTTAGTGCCCTTCTAGGGTCAGTGCTGAGGCCTTTGTTGCATATTGTAGTAATGGAAGAGACTTCAGAGGGTACAGATAACCCTTTGGGGATGCTTTATACAGATAGCCTATTGCTAACAACAGAATCTGGGAAAGAGATGTTGGAAATGTTTAAATGTTGGAAGATTGGAATGGAGAGAAGAGGACTGAAAGTCAGTAAGCAAAATAAGCCTAATGTGAATAGAAAGGAAGCAAAGAAAGGAGTACTCAGGAAATTGGCCATGCAGCTGTTGTGAAAAAGGTGTGGTGCTTTGTGCATGCATCAGGTGTAACATGTGGAGTCAAGAGGTGCTCAGGATTACAAAATATACATGGAATTAAAAATTTTCACTGCTAAGCCATGTGAAGTGAAAAGCCGACATTAAAATGATTATGATGATGATTGAAAGTATGGCTAGCCAGGTAAGAGTGGCTATTCTTGAGTTCAGGTCTCTCAACCACTTTGGCTTTCAGGATGAATACTATTAAGATTTCAGCCGTTTCAATTATAATACTTGAAGATAAATTTCTGCTTGCTTCATTCCAAGTGTGTTCAAATATAGTACTTACTGTTTCCTGCGAGATTGCCTTTGGACACATGGTTTCTGACCTGTACTACCCCCTAAAAGGTCTTTTGTCTTCATCCGACTCATGTAAAGGCTGAGACTCAACTTCTTGACATCCTTTTTTAAATTGCCTTTTGGAAATTATATGAATGGTAAGTATGTATGGATAAGGCAAATTAAGTTTGTACAATATAAAACATTTTTTTTTATAAACCTATGACCACCACCTTCCCATCTCATTCTTGCTGTGTCACATTCATTGTATGTAGAACAAATATCAGCCAGTGGGTGGAGGCACATGCATGAACAGTCACTGTCAGCTACTGTATTCTGTTTTCTTTTGTACACAAGATATAAAAAGATTGTTACATGACTGATTGTTGGTTTGTATGGACAAATAAATTTTACATTATGAAGGAATTTAATTTTTATAGTTTATTCAATGTATTTTTTAAATTTAGGTAAGTGTTGGAGAAAAACTTGGTGCTCTGCTTGGGATCATTTTGCCTAGAGATATTCTCCATTCCACTGCTATTTGCAGCAAGTGCTTTCACCTTATCAATGAGTTAGACATATTGGAGCACCGTCTTGCACATTACAGGTAAGTATGACAGTTTTGTAAGCAGTCTTTTACTGATTTCATAGTTATCCAAATTTTATTGGGTGGATTTCAGAGTTTAAATTATTTGTTTTACAAGGGTTGAGTTGATTATACTGATATGAACATTGCAGTATAGTTACTTAACAGTGGATGTGTTTTTACTGATAAACAAACCATATTTTATAATGCAATAAAAAATTCCAAATGGTAGTTTACTATCAAGATGAATTAAGGTTGAATTATTTATCTACTCTTGCAACATATGGAAAAACTGATGGGTAACATACAATTACAGTTCAGGTCCCTATGAAAAAATTAGCTGTATCTTAAATTGTATTGTGGCTTTGGAAGGCAGGGTATGGTACATGAAGAAGCAAGGAACAGTGATGTCAACTCACTACAATGTTTCTAGAACCAGTGTCAAAATAGGCAAGACAGTGTTTCCTAGTTTAACCAGTGAGGAGCTGATTAACAGCTCTCCTATGGCCTGAAGGTTAGATTTATTTTACGTGGCAAAGAACCAGGCCTAGTACAGCTTATTGAATCCGAACCACATATAGAAAATAAATTCCTCTTATTCTTCACTGGCTGGTCATGCAGCAGAATGCTGATTGAAAACCATGCATCTGAGGACATTTGGTTAACTGCCTTTTTTAGTGGACAGTCTTTTAGTTTTGAATAATTATTTTCGAGTACATTTTGATGTCTTGAGAGGTTGTTGTATCAGCTCTTTATCTAATGAGGACTCAGATATGTTTACTGTTAAGTTTGTGTCTGTGGTTGTATCTTTTTGGAAAGTCTGTGTGATCTAACTTTCCAGGGTTATGCAACTTTTGCACTTCTTGTAAGACCTCTTGATTTGTCTTCTTTAGATAGTTTAGCATGAAGATGATTAAGGTCTTGGTCCAGTGCTGACACTACCATTCAGAGGACCAGTACAACATAAGGGCTTTGGCTATAAGATCTTTGGATTGCAATGGTATTTTGTCATATCCATTTTGGAACTCCAGGGAGAATTCTCATTTATCCTTTGATGCCAGTTTTTAGTCATGAAATGAGTGATACACATTGTCCCATAAGTGGTCAGTTACTGTTCTTTTTACAGCCATTTAGCAGAAAGCCAAGATCTTCCATCCTTCTGGTACCAGCAAAATCTTTTGAGTAGAACTTGGGGACAGGTAAGTCAGCCAGTACCTTGGTGATTTTCCATCTCTATCTAGAATAATGTTGTCTCCAAAAATGCTGTTCTAACATTCCTAAATTGAAACTTTGAAAAGCTGTTATGTTTGTGAGAAATGTTACTTTCAGACATGTCTATATGATCTGCTACATCCACATAGCATCTGCTACTTTTAATTCCATCATCTTAGTGTGACATTATGAATTATCCAAACTTGAAGGATGGGTGGGCTGCAAAAATATACATCACAGCATGATGGAGATCAGTGAACCAATGTTGATGATGGTATTATGGTTATTGGATCCATTTTATTGAAGAAAACAAGGCAAGAGGTTTGTGACATTATGAATTATCCAAACTTGAAGGATGGGTGGGCTGCAAAAATATACATCACAGCATGATGGAGGTCGATGAACCAATGTTGATGATGGTATTATGGTTATTGGACCCATTTTATTGAAGAAAACAAGGCAAGAGGTTATGCAGCAGTTGGCTTCATGAATTTTAGTACACATCCTGGAAAGTTAATGAGACATCTGATAACTCCCCAGTTTCATTTTATAAACGGGCTTTTTGTCATGTTTACATGCTTGGTGACTATTTCACAGGTAGTGTTGTCAAAAGTTTGTCATTTGCTTGAGATACTACATGCTACATTGTGAGGTTGCCAGATGTCTCTGTAACTTGCTGTGATGTGCATCAGAAATCATGAAGTTAACTGTACAAGTAATTTTTAGTGTTTTTTTTTTAATCTTGTTAATGTAGATCTTGAAATTGAATATCACATCCAAAGATCACAAGTACTGCTGGACTTCCTTCTTGATTTAGGATAGTTTAAGAAAGTCAATTTCCTTGAATTAAATCCATATTAAGACCAAATTAAATCCTTGGAATAAAATGTTTTGTTTTTATATATAAAATTTAATTTAGTTATATCATTATGTACTAATAGCTTTATAATCTTTTAGTGACATTCCAGGGCTTGTAATTTTTTATTATTTTTTCTCAGTTCACATATATCAGAAAGACATAAGAAATGGGAATTAGTGGGATGGAAAATCAAGAAGAAAACTTTACAAGTTAGCGGTGAGGCTCCCAATTGTAACATAACATCTTCTGTACACTGGAGGGCCTTTGACTTCTTGTCAATCTCAATCCCTGAATTGTACATTGAATCCTTGGCTCTGGTTAGTCACCTAAGTTTTCTTCAGCAGCTTTTACCACCCTCCTTAATGATGATTCAAGTGAATTTCAATTATATATTTAGCATGATTTTTTTTTAAATAACCCATAATTAACACCAAAAGTCTTGCCCACCAAACTCCACTGATTGGAGTGAATACATGAAGAGTTGGTTTTTCATTTACCCAAGATCCATGGGGATTCTTATGGAAGCTATCAAGGTAGTAGGCCATCTTGTTCTTATAATCCAGGAATGATGTGTCTAGGGTTTTAAGTACCACAAATGTGGGCTGATGTAAATGGTAGGCTTGTATTGAAAGAAAACAGTTATATATAAAAATTACTTATTAAATTTTATGTAATCTTATTTTCTTTTAACAGGAAGTACATTATAACCAAAGTGGAAAATACCAGTGAAAAATATGGGACAAGACTGGCTAATTACAGGAAGCTACAGCAGCAGCACCAGCATCAGCAACACATTCATCAGCAACAGCAGCTACATCAACATCATCAGCAACCACAACAGCAGCAGCAGCAACAACAACAACAACAACAACAACAACAACAACAACAACAACAACAACAACAACAACAACAACAACAGCAGCATCATCATCATCATCATCACCACCATCAACAGCAGCAGCAACAACAGCAACAGCAACATCAGCAGCAGCAGCAGCAGCAGCAGCAGCAACAACAGCAACAACAAATGATGATGCACTATCAGAACTCCCAGGCACAACAGCAGCATATTCATCAAGCTGTGCAGTTGGAACAGCACAACCAACAACAACCTTTGCATCAGTTACAAAATGCACAACATCATCTCAGCTCTGTTCAACAGCAGCATCATTTACATCAACATGCTGGCCAGCATGTACTGAATCAAATGCAGAGTCATCAAATATATTTGTCTCACCAGCAACATCAGCATCAACAGCATCAATTGGCTTATCAGCACCAGCACCAGCATCAAAAGACCCAATCAATTCAAGAAGTGGTACCACAGAATGTACAGCAGCAAGAAGTTATCAGTCATGTAGCACAACAAGAAGTTGCACAGAATGTTGCACAACAGGAGGTTGTTGTCACTCAGAATACTGCCCATTCTGAGCAACCACCTTCACAGCCACCACAGCCATCGCAGCCTTCAGTTAGCAAGCAAAGTACCAGTGATGCTAATAATATTGGCTTTGGTGATTGTGATATTGATATTGAGGATTGTGAATGTAATCTCATTGGTGAATCACCAAAAGAAGCCTCAGGTAAGGATGGCATACAAAATGATGATGCATTAAAAAAAGACACAGAAATATCGGTGCCCTCCAATTCTTGTAGTCAAGCCAATTCTGAATATGAAGATATTAACTCTGTACATAGTGAACCACAGCCAAATGAAAAATCTGGACAAGGATGTAGCCAAGTTTGTGTTGAGGACAACCAAGGACAGAATAATGAAGGTGAAGTTACTGAGAATAGCAATTCTGTAGAGGAGGAAGCAAAGGAAGTTGTTACTACCAACGACTCACCTGCTGATCCTACGTATGTAGTTGAGGATGAATCTAGGAAGATTGAGGATGCCACAGAATATCATAAACCCACATTGCTGACTAAAAATATCAAAGCAAAAAAACACGCAAAGCTGCAGATTTGCCGTCAGTGTGATCAAGTTTTTTCAAATCGCCAAGCTTTAGTAAGACACATTGAACGTAGACACAAAGCATATGCATTCCATTTTAGTTGCGATACTTGCCATAAGAAGTTCAGTTCAGAAAGAGCTTTAACTAGGCATGTTCAGCTTCATAAAACATACCAGTGTAAACTTTGTGATAACATCTTTTTAAGAAAAGCTAAATTAAAAAAGCATCTAGAAAATCATGCACAAGAAAGTTTGAGCTGCAAAACTTGTTCAAAAGAATGTACCTCTTTACAGGCATTAATTTCTCACATGAAAGCCCATACCAAAAAGAAAAATGTCTTCAAATGTGAAATTTGTGCAAAAATATTAGCTAATAATCGTAATTTGAAAGAGCACATGAAAGTTCACACAGGTGAACAGCCTTTTGGTTGTGATAACTGTGGTCGCCGATTCAGCCATCGCAGCAATATGCAGGCTCACCATGATATCTGCACAGGTCGCTTCCGATATAAGTGCCAAGTGTGTGGGAAGGGTTTTGCTCTAGAATCTGTTTATCAGCGACATTTAGGTGAACACAAAGGTCAGTTTGCCTATTGCTGCTCAGTCTGTGGGAGAGGTTTTAGCAAAGCATCAGGATTACAGGCACACTTGCCCATTCACAGCAGTCAAAGACAGACTTACACTTGCCAAGTGTGTAGCTTGACCTTTGCATCAATATCAGGTTATAATTCACATGTAGCACGTCATTCTGGAGAATGTGGCTATGTTTGTCCTGTGTGTGGGAAGACTATAATCAGGCGGTCAGACTTGAAGGATCATTTGCATCGACATGCAGGAAATAAAACTCATACATGTCGTTTATGTGATGCAACCTTTTATTACAGAACTAATATGAATCACCATGTCCGAACTGCCCATCGTCTTTTGCGTCCGTACACCTGTAAAATCTGTGATAAGTCATTTAGTTCTAGTTATAATTATAAGTCTCACATTCGTATTCATACAGGGGAAAAACCTCACCAGTGTAAATCTTGTGGAAAGACTTTTAGTCGTAAAGGGAATTATAATAGGCACCTGAAATGCCATGTGACTCAAGGAATGGCACCATTAGATGGAGAGACAGAATAATTTTTAATTTATCTAGAGAAGACTTTTGATGTATATTGTATATATTTCAGAAGTTTGTTTATTTGTGATATTAATATAACACCAAAATTACATTTATTAAAACTTTCCCTTTGGAGCAAAATCAGGTACAGTACAGTACTTTTGTATTGTTAATAATATTTAATGCTTTATGTTTCCTTTCAGTTTAAATAGCTTAGTCGTATCCATAAAAACAGAAAAAATTCACTATGCCTACTTACTTACCTAATAATTTATTTTTTCGTTTCATACTGAAATGACAAAATTTTTAACTATATAAATGCTTGGTGGTGTGGACAGTGTCTCAAACCCATTACTCATTTCCAGGCCTAGTGCTTTCTTTTTATTTTGTATTGTGATGTATCATTAATTTTTTTATTCATTTGCTTCACTCTGATGTGTAATTCTTAGTTTGGAGTGCATTTGTTGGTAAAGTAACATTTTCCCAATTTGTTGTTGTCATTCTTGCCACTGCTCTGTGACTGTGAGTACTTGTTTCTTTCAGTCTGAAATTTAAGCTCATCATTTGTGGCTCCTTCAAGTCAGTATTGAATTTTTTTCTTGATTAGCTGATTTTTGCTTTGAGTTAAATTTGGAATTTGATTTTTGCTTTGAGTTAAATTTGGAATTTTGTAAAGTAATTTTTCCCCTCATTTTTCTTATCAGGGTACTTTATAAATTTTTTGCATTTTGCCAGTATACAGTAACGGGTACCCTTGAGCAAGAGATGTAGTAGGAGCAGGGTAAGGAGGAGCAGACATGTTACCCCAATCACCTTATCTTTATCCCAAGCATGATGAGGCCAATGGTTACCATTCATGTTTTCCAGAATGGGGCACCATGAGGTGAACAGATGATCCAGACCATGAGCTCGTACCTGGTTGCCTACTTGGATTTCATGGTGAGAGGACCTGGACTCTTGCAGTGCCTCTTCCGAGACACAATGA